>NC_091127.1:155697442-155809942 GCF_040183065.1 Periplaneta americana | reverse complement strand
ACTTGGTTCACACGAGCTTTCAGACAAGGTTCGCGAATTCTTTGCCATGTTTGCCAAGCATTTTACCATTTCTTTTCCAAGTGCAAAGTTCTTCATTGCTGTTTAAAATGCCCCACAGACGAAGCGATATCTTGTAGGATAGATACGTCGTACTAGAAGTTAGACATGTATTTCGCTGTTTTTCCCACAAACGTAAATAACTGTCGTTCGACAGGTAGTACGATTTTACTGATCGCTAATGATGTTAGGTTTACCGAACGATTTGAAAAAAAGAATTAAGAACCTACAGGGACATCACTTTATTTTTACCAATATTTTTAACATTAACCTGGCTATACTCGGAAACACTGTTACCCCCCTTCCATTACAGGAGTTTGGTGTTACGAGTGCAATATGTAAACAACTCATTTTACTATCTATAGGAGGAGAGAAAAGTAGTGTATTCATTTATGTTACAGGGAAATACGATATTACGATTTTCGGTTTGTTTAATATTTTTACGGTATTTTATCAAAATACAGTACAGTAGTAACAGTTTTTTTTCCACATACTCAACTCTTCAGTCTGTTGTATTCATTATATAATGCCTACTTTATTCAGCATATTACCGTACTTTCGGTAACTCTAATCTTCACCTCTGCTCAGTCCACACAGATAAAGTTATTCCGTCATGCTACACACCGTACCTGTGCGAAATAAGCAGGGGAGGGTATTTACGGAGATCGCGAAAATCACGACATAATAGATATACAATCGATTTTTACTAATCTTTACGAATTAAGTGATTATGATTAATAACATGCGGATAAAACAATCACGAAAAATTGCGAAATATGAACACAATCGCGAATTATTATTATTGTGTCGTTTTATAGCGAATTTCATATTTCGAGTTCTTTTTTCGGACTTCTTTTTTTTTTCATTTGAATTTGTTATACATCCAAGTAGGCTACATTACATGGTATTCCAGGTGTTCTGATTACATTAGTGAACTGAAAAGACGGAGAATTCAACATTTCAATAATAATTTGAACGTGTTAATTTGAGGGCTGCAAGTTTTTTTTGTTTTTAATTAATGTGTGTTAAATACATTCTCAATGCTACAAATATTGTCTACTGGCCATACCGCATCTTTACCTGAATCCAACGAACCTTTAATGTTAATTATTTGGAAAGTAATATTCATACTGAGTTAATACTCCAATTCCAAAATAATTGTATTTTCCAAAATTCCAATTAATATCCAGACAAATCAATCTCCAACAATCTCCGCCGACACCAATATTAAAAAACGCAAATGATAAAACTATTATCCATAAATACCTGCCCCTGGAAATAAGCTTCAATAATATACACTGCTGGCCATAATTCTGGAAACTTCCTGTATCTCTTTAGAAGATATCCTTCGATCTTTCAATGCTAATCGACAAATCTGCCTCACATCTCTTGGACTTACTTCAGGTTTTCTACCAGTCCTAAGTGTTCTTTTACAAGATTTTGTGGATTTGCACTTCTGCCATACATTCTGGATGCCAGACACTGTAGCACTATTACCAAGTTTTTTTGCAATTTCCTTGAATGTGTACCCTTCTTCTCGAAGTGTGACTGCCCTAGAAGGTGTTCAGTCCTTTCGTGGATCCATTGTGATAAAATGATCAATAAAGTTTGTTGTAAAGCAATCAGATGTTAACCTAACGAAATCTTAAGTCAGACAAATGATAGAAACACACTAATAATGTCCACATTTTATGCTAACAGTGCTCAACAATGCTTCTACCGATCAACAATAATCTTAAAATCAACAATGGACTAGTTTTTATTACAGTAAATAATGGGAAATTATAATGAAATCTGAAATTAATATTTAGATCTTAAACGACAAGAACATAAATTCCCACATAGTAATGCCTATTTATTGTTAAAATATTCAGGATTTAATATAATATCTTTATTATAACCCCATAATTAACGAATCAGTCACGAGTAACATTTTCAATTGTAGAAAACTGTGAATCAATGCAGATGTTATAATAATTCAGTACAAAAACAAAAAGTTTCCAGAATTATGGCCACCAGTGTAGGCTATTCCTTCTATAGAAAACGCAACCATATTTCTGAAACACACTATACTCTGTACTGTTTACTTCGCTGCTAGCAGACTTCGAATGCAACGTTAAGTTTGTGTGGCTGACGGGAGCAAGAACATTACTGCAAGGGGTGGGAGTCAAGTACATTCAGAAACGCAAGTACAATAAAAATGCAAGTAAAAATAAAGTGATGTCCCGGTATATATGGCCGGGACCTTTAGATAAATTATATATTTTTTTACAAAAAAAAAAAAAACAAAACAAAAATGTCTCACAAAATGTAATTTCGCTCTTATTTTGCAGAACCGCATACATTTTGCATTTTGTATTCAACTTCACATTTTATGGCGATTAGAAAACCATACTATTATATTTAACATGATTTTAAACATAAAATTATTTATTTTGACAGCATTTGGGCACATTTCCCATTTATCGTTAGTGCGAAAATCTACCATCTCTACTGATCGCTAAAATGTCAATGTTTGCATGTAAGTGTTTACGGAGTAGACGGGGACGGAAAAACTAGTCACTTATCAGTGTACTACCATGCCATCAAAGAAGAAGAAAGCTACGATTCTTGCGATTGTGTTTTGTTAGATGATATTGAAAGGAAGAAAAAGAAAAGAAAGTGTTGCAAGGAGAGGTTGTTAAAAATAAATATGTACACTCATATGAATTTACTATGAGAGTTACGTGAAAATGAACGTGTTGATTACAAAAATTATTCAAGACTGGATAGAGAAACATTCAACGCTTTATTGAGCTTAGAGACAAAATTAAGAAGTAAAATATGATGAGGGACTTTAACCTTCGCTCTGCAGTTATCTGTCACCCTAAGACAGCCGTGGCAAAAATGTGACTCACGAACACATTGTGGCTCACAATTATAGCTATGCATTTTTCTTGCTTCCTACCTCCCCCAACTCCCACCCTCTCACTCACTGGAGTCAAACTCCGTTCCATTTGTATTTGTCTCTGAACTGCGAGTGGCATATTGTCGCAATGTCTCTCTCGAAGCCATACACCTCTATCACCTTCATTTCATTAAGAGCTAAATAACCTGATGATGATGATGATGATGATGATGCAGAGTTATAAAGAACCCAATAAAAATACATAGTACATACCGGTACAGTGCTGTAGTTGGGCCGGTACGCCGTACCGTCTAAAATAAAAACTCGCTGTTACAGTATCGAAAAAAAAATACATACAGACCAGATTCGAAAATATACAGGGACATCATTTTATTTTTACTAACATTTTTAATATTAACCTGTCTATACCTTTAGAGAACCGGAAACACCGCTTGCTCCCCCCTCCAAGACTGGAGTTCGATGATACTGGCGTAAAACACAAATCACTCTACTAGGTATAGGATGGAAGAAAAGTAGTTCATCCATTTACGTAAACTAGGAAATATCGCGATTTTGAGTTTGATAATTTTCATTAGGTTTCTCTTTAATCAAAGTACAGTACTGTATTAAGAATAAGTGTTTTTACTCACGAAATGAGTTATCCATGCGAACTTATTCATTATGCAGTGTATATTATACTGTCTACAGCCCATTAGCGAACAATATAGAGAAAAAAGTTAAATTGAAAAATAATCATACTACGAATATTTAAACACAATTTTGAAAATGGTGGCCGTTCATTTCGATACAGGCTTCAGTTCTTTTGTGCATATTATCGCACTATAGACTATTGCATCTAATTCCAATTGCCAGTTTCGTCCTTCGTACTAGTAACTCACGTTGAAATAATTCTGTACCTACTCTACGTACTGTGAATTCAATCTTCACTTCTGCCCGACCCGAAAATATAAAATTACTCAGACATGCTATCTACTGTCCGTCCAAGTGGTTATGCCGCAGGATTGTAGAAAGGGAGGAAACCACGTGAAAGTTAATTACTTAACGAGGCCCTTTTATTTAAGTTAAATTAAACAGCTGTATAATATTACGTAAACGTCCAATTCCTAAGAGAAATTAATGTTTTCAGAAAAGAGCTAAGACAGCCCAGCTTTTACAGAGGGGCGAGCAGAAGCAGGTGGGGGAAATCGGGATGCGACGTAGGCAAACGGACAGTACCTGTGCGAAAATATGATTCAATATTGAAAACTCTTTCGTCACTGGAAAACGCGAACATATTTCTGGAACGTACTATACTCAGTAACTCAGTACTGCTTACTATCTGCGGTCTTGGTTCTGTGTGGAGTTGGAACTTCCTTAGTAGAAGGGGTGGGAGTGAAGTACATTCAAAAACTCAGGTACAATAAAAATTGAAGTAAAAATAAAATGATGTCCCTGTACTACCTGCACAGTGATGCGTGCAAGAGTCCTCGGTTCATAAACATTAGCTATACTACATCGCGCGTTTCCCTGTAAGCAATACTTTCTCCGGAGTCTGCTGATGATGAAGAGTTATAAAGAACCCAATAAAAATACATACCGGTACAGTGCTGTAGTTTGGCCGGTACGCCGTATCGTCTAAAATAAAAACTCGCTGTTACAGTACCGAAAAAAAAAATATATAGACCAGATTCGAAAATATATTATGTTTAAATAATCTTTAATAGATTTTTAAATGCAGGATTTGAAAAACATTTTGATTTTGATATATGGCATAAAAGTACGGCTGGTATCTCATATCCGAACGTTTTATTTTTTTAACATTGCTGTGTAAGATTTTCATAGTCGGCAATCATGATACCATAATCCTTATGTGTTATAAATTGCCTCCAATTTTTTTTTCTTATATTTAGTCTGTCATAGTCATTGTTATTAAAATATTTGTGTGAAACGTCCGGTGTCCTATATATAGGACGTCAGTCTTATCTGGGTTAAACGCTTGTCCATTCGTTGTTTTATCGAAAACCATGATCTGGAACTTCAGGAGTAGTTGTGATTTGTAAATTTCAAGCTTGCATACCGCCGTCGTATTTATAAATTAACACTAACTTCAAGCATGACGCCTCAAGAAATCTGCTACATTGATTCGCTAATTTAAAAACTTGCCTAGATGCCTTCGCATAACACTAATTTTATGATGTGGCGCCTCAAGAATTCTGCTGCATTGATTCACTAATCTCAAAACTCGCTCAGACATAATGTTAGCAGATTGTTAGAGGAGGGAAATATTGTTAATTTTCGTGCGTTCATGAATCTTGAGTCCAGTTACATATTATAGATTCTATTTCAATTTCAACTGAAGAATGTGAAGGAGCATTACTCTGATGAACGATGTCTGCACTAAGAAAATGAATGCTCTTCCAGTAAAAGAGTTCTTTCTTAGGCTTTTGTTCCTAAAAAGTGTTGGGCCACTGTCAGCGTTTAATTTCTTGCCTTATATGCAATATTGTGATTGCAATCTGGAAGGAGGTTTGCAGAGGCGACTGCATGACGAAGAAGTAACCTTGGAAAAGAAGTGCAATACGAGTCCATACACAGTCTAGTCTGACCAAGGAGATTTCAACAATACTCCCTAAAATATGTTTCCAACTACTGCACTCTACCGGTATAATCAGGAAATTATAATTAGTCTATGATAATAAAAATGTATAGAGCACATCTAGGTCAGAAAGCATGGGTAGACATAACGGCTCGGTTAGAAAAGCTAACGTACTATGGTAGGAACGATCATGATTTTAAAATAAAATGTAGGAAACAGAAAACGGATGTAGGTAAATTCTCATTTTTAAATAGAACTATAAATGATTGGAATGACCTACCTGCAGCGGTCTTTGAGGGTTGTCCTTCCTTAAGGAGATTCAAGAAAAACTTAAAAAGTTGTGCATAAAGTGCAAATTAAAATTAAGGTGACATTTAACATTTAATTTTTTAAGGTGACATGTATTTTATTTATCCCGACGAGTTACTCCCTTGGTTTGAATTGTAAATTATTTTAAAATAGCGTGTAAGAGGGCCTTAGACTAGAAATGTTTAGTTTAAACGTAGTTCTGTTTATAAGTATGCATAAGGGTGTAATTATTTGTCTTATTTGAACTGTTGTATCAGTGAAGTGAGGTGAGTCAGTGAAGTTATGGTTTTACAGTGCAGTGAATAGTTCCGATCAGTGATAATTTATAGTGTAAATGAAATCTGTTCTATAGTGTCAGTGAAATCTGTTATAGAGTGACAGTGAAATGTGATTGAGTGAGATGAGAGTAAAGTGAAAGGCTATTGAAACTTATGTAGGGCCTATACATATGTAGCTTTTATTGTAAAATTAGGTTATTTTATGTTTTATTATTAATTGTAATGATTGTGTTAAAATGTATTGTGTATTCTTATTGTATTGTGTATTGTATAATTTTATTGTGTATTGTAATTTTATTGTGTATTGTTTATATTGTGTATACCACTGCCACCGGGTGCTTGCCCACTTGCAGTGTAAATAAATACATACATACAATAAAAATGTGACGTGAGACCACAAACCCTTGACCATAGTTGAGAAACAAGTCCAGGACATTCGTAGACGGGTCTCATTTTGTGGCATGCCTTTTCTCTAGTCAGTATTAGCAGTGTTGCCAATCTGGCGCTTTCGGGGTTTTGGAAACTCATTTATCTTCAAATTTTGAAAATTTTTTTTCGGTCATAATACTGTATTTGGAGTCAGTGTACGGGAAATTAAGGTGATTTTGAAGTGAAACCAATTTTTTTTCCCTTTGTGGAGAAGTAATTTAATATCCAAGGATTTTGAAGTAATTTTTTTAAGTGAATAGAATTAGAACCTAAGAGCCGGCTCCGAAAATCAAAGAGCTCATTTTTATCCATAATTAGGTATTGTGAAAAATCACAAATAAATTAAACAGTATTATAAGATTGATCTAGAGACATTAAGCAACGGTGCGTTGTTAACAGATGCGGATTCCACATTTTCTATTGCTGTTAAAGAATAAGGAATTCACAATGTTTCGAAGACTGGCTCTAAAGTCTTCAGGTCAGAAAGGGACAAGAGAAATGTATTTTACTCTGAGTCAGCTGTCAGCCAAGCGGAATAGCCGCTTGTAACAGTCTTTAGTTCATTGCATTTTCGAGTAATTCTAGAGCAGTGGTTCCCCAAGGGGCAGCGACCTCTCGGTTAGTCGCGAGATGTTTTACCCCAAAAAACAAAGACTGCCTTAAAGAGAATTTAATTGCAAAGTAAAAAATTAGTGCTATGAATGTGACTTTTTTAAATAGCTTCTCAAATATCTCTATTCGATGCACACAAGTGGCATGATTTTCACTTTCAAGAAGATTTCTCGCTTCCCCCCCCCCTCTTCTTTGGGACACTACATTTTTGCATAATTAACCCTTAAATTGGTAAAAACTTCATTTCTCACACAAGTTTATTAAATCATGTCGGACTGTAAAGAAAACTACTATCGCAATGTCCATATTTTATACGTTGCACAATATTATAGTATTGTGAAATTTTCCTACAAATTTTTTTTCTATTGCTCTATTAAAATTATAGCATGTAGCCTATTCACCTGTTGTATCCTATATGATACTTTGCGAAATTAAGGGTCGAGTGTAAATTACACTAAAAACTGAAGAGTTCTTTTTGCAAGCTCGAGAGATTCTTTCAATCTTTTCATCCAAAACTGGTCTACACTCTGCGAAAAAGATTTAGTTTCAACATTCCATCAGTAGCAATATTTCAACAAATCTATCCCTCTTTTATAATTCGATCTAGTTCAACGCCTAATATATGAAAAATTTAGTAACCATCTGCGATTGTTTTAATTGTTCCGATTTTCCTCGGAAAATACTCAGAAAACAAGTTCAAAATTAAAACTTAGTTACATATCCGCAAAACAAATTATTTACGTTTGTCATACGGCACGTAGCTAATTTTTTCACGAATTATTTAATACACTAAAATTAATCAAATTTATTTTTGACAAATGATTAGCAGAAATTAAATTTCCTTACAAGTCTCGATCTTAGCTCCGGCTGTTAATGTGTTCAACATCTTGGCCTTGTAAATTAATTTTCAGAGTTTAAGTTCTTAAAAATATATCGGCAAAAATGCCAGTCTAAAAAGCCGAAACTTTTGAAAGTAGTTTTCCATACTCTGACTACTTCTCTCGCAGGTACTGGTATATTAAGAATTTGGTGGTATCAACTTGTTTTAGCATAATTAGTTTTCGATTTTACAAGAATTTGAATCTTTTGAATGAGGAGTACTAATACTGTAGTGAGGGGTAGCAAACTAACATCTCTTTCAAAGTGTGGGTTGCATCTTCAGGAAGTTTGCGAACAGAAATTAAAATAAATGAGAAGCAAACTTTCATACCATGCCATGTCCATTTTGAGAAAATGCTACAAACACGTGTGTAATAAACTAAGATTTTTCTACGGTGAAATTTTATATTAATGTATAGCAAAAAATGTTTAATATTTTACCACGAAAATATTTTGTTGATTGCACAGATTTAAGTTTTTTGGCATCAAATGTATTTTCTGAAAATGGGCATGTCAGGTTTTGAAAGTTTGATCCAACAGTTTGGTTCGTTCACATTTACAGACATACAATTTCAAGACCATTTAGTCTTAACTTCTTTCCCCCCCCCCCTCCCCATTGATTCTAGGTAATTTGACATTGACTCAATGGAAGAAATGCAACAGAACTATTTAAACACGAACTGATTTATTTTCTTGAAGTTACAATGTTGATATGCTTCATGAAAAAGACAGTTTTTTTTACAGTTCACTTTCACAATTTAATTCCACACTGAACAATCTCATCTTTCACTCATTTCAATCTTTCCACATTTACATCTATAAACGCACATGCTGGGAAGTACTGCCAATTTCCTGACTTCATCGCTTGGCTGTCTAGGAACCTCGCACCGTCCTGAAATAACAGATTAATAATCAGCAGATAGGATTTTAGAACAAATGTCTATTTTGTTCCTTTAGAAAAATTATTTTCTAAATATGATCAGAAATTTGACTTTACAACATTCCATTCCAGTACAAAAGTAGAATCTAATTTATCAGGAAGCCACTCGTTTTAAAATGATTTCGCTAATTTCCAATCGACATATTTAATAAATATTCTTATGAATGGTTTAAAATTATACCAGTTATACAGGGACATCAAAAACGTTTTCCTTACATTTTATCGTACCTTGTTTTTTTTTACTATACCATGCAGGCTTTGCTTAATCGTAAGTTAGTTGCCATGGTAATATTTTACACTGCATAGGTACAATCAGAACATAGTTAAAAATGCAAGGAAAAGTTTGTGAAGTCTCTAGATAAATGCAAAGTTAACTTTTCAACAATGATGGCTCATGTTAAACTAGCGCCGAGTTACTTCTCGTAATTTCGGAAATGAAAATTCGCCATTACACTACATTACCGAAATCCCCCCCCCCAAAAAAAAATCACCAGACTGCCTAGCGTACTCATATGCAAGGCGTAATAAAAGCCTAAACTAACCTGTCATTCATATATGCAAGGCATAATATATGCCTGAAATAACCTAACTTGTCACAGATTTGTATAGGCAACACAACCTGAGTACACTAGCGTGAAACTGGCGACATTATGAAAGTTATGTTGGTATGTCTGAGGAAAGAGCTCAAACACTAAGATGTATAAACGTAGTATGAGGAAGTAGCTCGGTGCTAGTTTAGCTAAAGTTACTAACAAACTGCCCATTTGGTGTTTAAATTATCGGCTAGTTATGAGTTATCTAGACCTAGAGTATACCTACTTTCACAGCTTCCCTCAGCACGACGTATCGCCAGTCTCAAACACCTGAAATAAGAACGAAACAATATTCAACTTTCAATATAAAAGTTAATTGTTAGATTGATCCTGTTTTGCCAAGAAAATGTGCCTCGGAACAGAAATTTAAAGATAAAATTTATCGTTTTCTTCATATTGAGAACTAGACCAAATATGGAACACAAAAACAGCATTTAAAGAAATAATTGGTAAATTGTTCGCATTAATTTATATTAAATGGTCGTATAAAGTGTTAAAAAATTTGTTGAAGCATTCGCGACAATATCTGCATTAGAAGCAACAAATCATCTAATCTTATTAGATCGTCTCAAAGTAATGCCCTTTTTTTTAAGTTTAGCATTTAAGATTTTAACGTTTTTCTTTAGTTCGGCAATGCAATTTCTAGAACGCTATTGTTATTGCATATTGTGAGCAAGTAAGTCAATTTTAACACAAATATAAAATTGAGACGAGATTTGAGTTCAAATCACTACTGGAAATATAAAGCTGCTACTGCTGCAGAGGCTCAAAATATGTGAAGTCATGGATGAAGATGTCTCGTCACGTGATTAAAAATTTGTGTTTCGATCAATGGCCCACTTCCTGCGTGAAAGAAATTTCCAAAACTCTAAAGCAGTTGCAAAGAGTAGCCTATCACCGAATTATTCGCATCAAAAAATCTGAAACTGGTACCGATAAATCTCGTTGAAATGTGTCTTGAGACCATAGGATCTAATGGTCTACACTGAAGGAGAGATTAATTTGTCACAAATTTTTCTCCAAAACAGACATTATTCGAGACGGTATATATCTGCACATTTACAGTTATGAGAGACTAGGTGAAATTTGTTCAGTTACAACAGTAATAAGATTTTATTTGGCAAACTTCAGTTTTGTGAAATCCTTTCAGAAAGAATGCCGACGCATCCTTATCTACATCAAATTTCGTAATTCCGGCACATTTCCTTGTTGCCACCCCTTCGACACGTTGAGTCACAGGATCGTGAAGGGGAAAGTTAATAATGGTCCGCAACTACTTTATAGTAGTATTATTTAACAGATTTGGAAGAAATTGGCACTTTATGGCTCACGTAGGATCTCCTCACATCTGGACATGCATCTGCACACGCCAACCTCACTACCTACGGGGGATTTCAGAACTAAAGTGTCGACGTATCGCAATAAGGCGTGAACACACACATCTCGAGATCGGAAGATAACTCCGCTCACCCTTCCGGCAGCCAATCAACCGGTCGAGATCCACAGCAACACTACAACCCAACACCATCGTAAACATAATTATGCACTTCAATAATCAAACATTCATTTGTTCATTATCACAACTCAATTGCTTCATTACTTTATTATAATTAAATTGCATTTATATATCAATTCTCAATTGTTTCATTACATTAAAACAATTAAAATTCATTTATTATGTAATTATGATTACTAGAAATAT
Source organism: Periplaneta americana (assembly GCF_040183065.1). Lineage (NCBI taxonomy): Eukaryota > Metazoa > Arthropoda > Insecta > Blattodea > Blattidae > Periplaneta > Periplaneta americana. Next base: position 155,798,660 of record NC_091127.1, on the reverse strand, counting down.
CAATATTAGTCTTAAAGCTTATTTCATTATATTTACTCATATTTAACATTTAATTGTGCACCATTATGTTTACGATCACAACTTTTGCTGCGTCTCTCTCATTTCAGGGGACGAATCCATTGCATGCGTCAATTCGATTGTATGGATACCTTCTGTGGTAGAATTAAATTCATATTCCAAATCGCAGTAATCATATTCTGATTAATTCGTGTGAAAATTAACCAGGTTATTGCTGAGTAAGTGAAGACAATTTTGTTTTCAGAAGGTACCCAGCTATTATAATTGAACTAGTTAGGTTAGAGGTTTATGCCATACCCATCACTCGAAATCGAATGACGAGCTTCAGCACTAACTCTACCCTGACGCATGCCGATAGATTCAGTGAAGAGGTCCAATCCGTAATTTTATTCCTCGGTCTATTAATGTAATTAAACATCTTATTTCATTCGAGAGCTTTTTGTGCATCTTGTGTTACTTGCATTTACTATGTAACAACCAATCACACTTCATAGTCTACTAGTAAAGTTCATTTTAATAGCCATTTTTTAAGTTGATATGGAATTCACAAAATTTGGAAGAATTAAGCAGACCTCTTCACTTGGTTGCCTTTATGTCCGCCCCTGGCTGAATCTGTTGCCAAGTCTCGTACAGCCTGTCGATGCACTGCTCTACCAATGCAACCCAGCACATTGGCACGTCTTATTTATTAACAACCTGAAATCCTAACACCTAACCTGAAATCGTCAAGACCTAACAACCTGATCAACGCTCTGGAAAGGATGAAGAAACGACAAATTAAATAAAATCAATGCAGTACTACGTCCTTAATTATGCAGTGACATCTATAATCAGGCCAGCCAACTTGACTCTTATAAACTAAAACCCTAAAACGGTACTACAACCACCTTGCCTGGGGTGATTCGCGATCTCTCAAATGATTCAGCCAGTGACCCTTACTGATCATAAAGCAACAAAAAAAGGACATTCTGTGCAATCCTACTATTCGTAGAGGTCTCTTCAGGGAAGTTCCCTCGTTGGACTGCATCTGAAGCGTGTGGTTGTTGAAGTCCGGTTGAGAGGCCGGTCGATGTTGAACCTGAAAATAAATCCGCAGATATTTGTAAGACAGGGCCAATCTTCGATATCCCCAACACCACATGGGACTGACTTCTGATTTGGATTTTTTATGGATTAGATGGGTTAAATGAAAGGATAGGTACGTGATAAGAGGCCGAGGTACGTGACAAGGTTGTGGGTTAGTTGAGGGGATATCTAAATCACGTGAAGCCCAGGAATATGAAAAGGTTTCATTCAAGTACTTTTTTCTTCATTTGTAGAGGGGAGATATCGAAATTTCAACAGTAAATGGCAGTAAATGTTCCTGTTGCAACAAATTTCAAACACAAGAACTTTAATCTTCTATAATTCTATACAGACGTGGACAAATTATTAGCAAAATTGAAGATTTTTATTATATATTTTTACAAAATATGATTCTTCAATTTAGACTACTCTTGACATTTTTGTGTATTTCCAAATTATTAGCAAAATTGAAGATTTGTACTGTATACTTTTAGAAAATTTAACTCTTCAATTTGGACTACATTTGATACTTTTGCATATTTACGAATTATTAGCAAAACTGAAGGTTTTTATTATATATTTTTACAAAATTCGATTCTTCAATTTGGAATACAGTTTCACATTTTGGATATTTTTTAAAATTATTAGCAAAACTGAAGATTTTTATTTTATAGTTTTACAAACTTTGACTCTTCAATTTAACTGTCTGACATTTTTGCTAATTTACAAAATATTAACAAAATTGAAGATTTTTATTATGTATTTTTACAAAATTTAACTCTTCAACTTAAACTACAGTTGACATTTTTGCATATTTCTGTCTACTGTAATGATAGAAATATGCAAAATTGTCAATTGTAGTCTAAATTGAAAAGTCAAATTTTGTAAACAGATTTATCATAAAAATCTGTCAATTTTGTTAATAATTTGTCCACGTCTGTATTATCGACAAAAATCGAGCATGTTGATAATGGTGTAATATGTTTTAGTAACAAGTATTATTAGAAACAGTGTGTCCTCGATATAGTCTACGTGATCTGAAAATCAAGAACAGAGTGATAAAGTGTCAATTGTGAATGAACTAGAGACGTGTAATAGGAATTAAGTAAAGAGATAGAGATAATGAAAATAAGTGAGGATTATGGTGGAGGAGGCTAACTAGGATGGTGAAGTATAACACGCAGAAAATTAGTGGGATCGGAAAATGAAATGTACACAAGAAACAGACACAGTAACGAACTTATTGGACAATGGTGTAGTACGTTTTAGTAACAAGTATTATTAGAAACAGTGTGTGTTCGATATAAGTGTACTGAAAATCAAGAACAGAGTCGTAAAAGTGTCAATTTTGAATGATCTAAATTAAGTTGTTAGGATTTAATGGGAGACTACTGTTCAATTTAAACGAGGTCGAATCAAGTATAAGAGCGTCTGCAAAAGGTATATATCTGTAACGAATGTAATTGTGGCACCGGATACAAAAATTGTGAGGTCCACATTACATGGTTGTAAATGTTGACATCAAATATATCATACCATATTATCGGACTTTTAAAAATTTACAATTTATTACATTAAGTACCCAATAAAATTTGAAATTAAAACTCGTTTTAGGAGCAAAAAGTATCAATATACTACATTTTGCAAATTTTAATAAAGCAGTGTTCGAGAACTTAGGACGAAACTTACTTGAGAAATTCTCTTCAGTTTTCCTCTTCGGAGTTCAGCATCTGTAGTGCAGATCCTTTGGAAGTTACCAGGCTGTCTCAGGTTCTGGGATCCATATTCTGGAAAAGATCCGATCATAAAAGCGTTACTAAAATATTCATTTTGTATCTGATAATATATTGCTAGAACAAAGATATTGTAGAAGATTATAAAGGAATTTTAGGAGATTATAAAGGAATTTTAGAAGATTATAAAGGAATTTTAGAAGATTATAAAGGAATTTTAGAAGATTATAAAGGAATTTTAGGAGATTATAGAGGAATTTTAGGAGATTATAGAGGAATTTTAGGAGATTATAAAGGAATTTTAGGAGATTATAAAGGAATTTTAGGAGATTATAAAGGAATTTTAGGAGATTATAAAGGAATTTTAGAAGATTATAAAGGAATTTTAGAAGATTATAAAGGAATTTTAGAAGATTATAAAGGAATTTTAGAAGATTATAAAGGAATTTTAGAAGATTATAAAGGAATTTTAGAAGATTATAAAGGAATTTTAGAAGATTATAAAGAATTGTAGAAGATTGTAAAGAATTGAAGATTGCAAACATTGTAAAAAAAATTGTAAAAATTGTAATTTTAATGTAAAATTTTGGCTTGTTCCACATCTTAAAGCTTCATTGCTACTGTAAGATCTATGGAATATAATAAATGAAATGAAATGAAAAAATATAAATCACTAGCACCCTCAAAGGAAGAGTAGCTCATATACTCGTGCTCAGGACATTCCACAAAATTAAGACTTATTAATTAAAGTAAAAAAGATGAAAAGAAAAAACATTACGATAACTGAAACTATTTCATAAGCAATGCCATGTTTGACTACTAGGCTAACATCTTACCTCGGCCATTTTATGCGTTCAGTCTGCAGGCATCTTGAGGCACATTCTGTATATATTTGCCGTCAGGGTTTATGAACTGAAGTTTAATGTCAATTTCAGATAAAATTTCTGACCACGTATCTTGTGCTAGTATTTGTTAATCTGTATCAAATTAAGTTTGAACACTTGTTAATTGAATAGGGAAAAATTTAACAACTTTACCTTTAATCGAATTTATTTTACCTACAAAAAATTATGTTAAGGTTCCAATCGCTTTAAGTCAACATAGGAATGTTTTAGTAAATGTAACACCAAATTGGCTTTTCCTGATATAATTTTAAGCTAAAAACAGATGTCACAATTATCTTTCTCCGTTGAACGTTAAGCCTAATATTTCGTGTAGATACGAAATAGGATCGACACAATTGAAGGTTGTAAATATTACGATTTTCAGAAACTAAATCCTATGAATTAAGATTGAAATTAATAAAAGGCTAAGCATATTAGGAGTCCGTGTATAATTTATATAGAAAAGTTAGGAAATACGAGATTTCTCTAACATTTATCTTCGCAGTAAGTGAAGTGTTCCCAAATAAACTAGCCACCATTAAAATTGAAGTTTTTAAAAATTGTAATTGTAATCTTGTAAAATTTTGCCTTGTTCCACATCAAAGCTTCATTGCTAATTTAATGATTTATGGAATACAATAAATGAAATGAAAGTGCAGTAACAGCCATTCTTATTAATGTACCGAAAAGATTTTGAATGTTCTTGTGACCATTTCGGCAATTCGAAAGAAAACGTTTGTCAATATGGATCAGCAACAGGTTTGGTTCGTTCAAGCTTTTGGTATGCCTACCAAAAACGTTTATGCAAGGCATATCAAAAATCATTACTAGAACTTCTTATAGACCTATATTCTTTAACGATCTTTAATGGCCTGCTGATCCGGAGCTGCGCTCGGGCTTGGATTGGATCCCCGTTTGGTGCGATTGGTTTCTTCCGAGGTTTTCCCCAGCCATGGGACTGATGCCGAGAGGTCTGTGGCGAGTCCTCTGCCTCCATCTCCGTTTGGTCGGATTACCTGGTTGAGTTTTTTTCGAGGTTTTCCACAACCATAAGGCAAATGCCAGGTAATCTGTTGGCGAATCCTCGGCCTCACTTCATCTCGCCAAAAAATTGTAAAATAATCGAAATTTAAATTTAAAAAGAACTGTAAAAATTGCAATTGTAATCTTGTAAAATTTTACTTGTTCCACATCTTAAAGCTTCATTGCTAATTTAAGATCTATTGAATATAATAAATGAAATAAAAAAAGTCAAAACCGATTAATAGAAATTAACAATGACTTGGTTCTAAATATGTCACATTCAATGTCATACTTCAATTCGTTTAAAATGTCCTCCACCAAGTGTTAAGTGGATTAATTGCAGTGTGTAATAAAACTGAAAAAAGATCACCCATCAACCCAGGAACTACAAGCTATAAAATACAACTACAATTAATATTACAACCAGAACTATAACAGATAACAGAATAAGTTATTAGTCCCTCTAAAAGTGTGTTCTGTGATGAAGTATGAACATCAAATGTGATTCAGTATTTAGCCACAAGCATTTCCAGTGGAAAGAAAAATAACATCCAATATAAACTCGGCAACACTCAAATACGTCTCGTTCAATGGAACAGTTAAAAAATTTACAACAGCAATCTCGAACTTTATTCCAGATATTAATACTGAAATTATTTATTACAAAATTCTTATTATGCTAAATTTCATTGCTACGTAGAACAATATTTTAAGTTTATTACAGTTCTCATTGCACATTCATCGAATGAGAATTATGTTAGAGACACGACATTAACTTCGCAATTCCGTAGTAAATTCTAATTTTATGATATCAAGCTTACTGTGAAATATTAAAATTTAATGGAAATTATTAATGTAAAAGAACTTATATATTTGAAACGTGTGTGTGAAATTTAGAGCGGTTACAATAAAAAGCTCATCTTTATGGTAGAATTTACGACAACTTCAATTTAAGATTTACTCTTTAGCAGTGATTTTGAAAACTGGCTGGTTGTCTAGTTCTGTGTATAATGTAATGAAGTGGATTAAAATTTACGAAATTTATATACCGTACTCAAAAACGTTTACTAAGAACGGATTTTATTCGCACCACCAAATAATTACAAGTATTTAGATTTCGGTTTTTCAGATTTGCGCTTTCAGAGTTTTATTACTCCAAGAAACTTAAAAATTTGTATGCATTTGTAACCTCCATTCTATTCATTCGAGAAAAAATATTCCTGAAATTTTTCTTTCAATTCAATTTATCATTAAAATCTAAACCCTGAATTACTAAAATACTAGCTTTTTAATTATTGAAGTTATATACAAAAAATAAAACCGAAAGAATGAACATCTACGTCCTAATTCCACGCTAATATTCTGCATTTTACGTTATCACAAAAATTAATTTCAACTTTTAAAATCAGACGGATTTTGTATGTAAAGTTTTAAAGCGCACACAAATACCCAGACGGCAAATATATCTCATTCCGAAGTTCCCTATATCACTCGCCAACTGGCTCTTCGTAGCTGCTACACGCTACAGAACTGAACCCCACGACTTGAAGATCGGAAATGAAAGAACAGCTTGGAAGACAAGAACTACCTGGCCAACATTCTCGTTCCGTTGTTCAATTTGTATTATGTCACGTGATCTCCCACCAATCCTGTCGCTCCACGTGTTTATATAAATTATTTTAATTGTCTTATTTAATGTTTAATCGTAAATTAAACGTATTAATTACCTCACATTACAAATAATAAATAAACGTATTAATTATCTCATATTACAAATAATAAATAAATATCTGATATACAGATTTATGTTAATCTTCATAAATTAATAAAATATTGGAACTAAACTTCCGACAGCAACGCACTCTGCAATTTCTATGTATTACAGGGTGTACTACTCGTTACTCCTTCAGTAAATTCTTAATGCCATATTGCTGTCATTTATAAATTGCATTTCTTTTAGCTGAATTGTTTTATAGAGAAATTTTAGTTCCTATCAATTAATCTCTGTCTGTAATAGTTTCACATACATATATCAACAACATAAAAATTAGAATGATGATAATCTATTTTAAAAACAATATTTATTTAATTATCTACAGGAAACTCCCTAGAGGTTTGATTTATCTAGAGAAAATTAATTCACTATTACACAATTAGAAGAAAGTATATAAAGATCAGAAGAAATAAATACTCCAATACAATAAAACATTAATTGATTTACTAATATACTAAACTATCTTGAAAATGTATTGTTGTACCATCTCATCATTACAAATATTCCGCTAGATGACAGTAGTGTGTTATGATGAGCTGTTTTCTTGCTACCAGTTGTGCCAACTATACAATCTCCATTAAACTCTATGGACGATTACCAGTCAAGAAAGCTTTGTTGATTCAGTTTCATTTTTATTAAAACAGTAGCATTCCACTTAAATTATTAGTATATAAACAATCTCTGATATGTGACTATCCATAATATCATACTAGTTAAAACATAACTTAAATAATATAAACAAGATAAATGATAGAAAAGTTATATTAAAGATGATAAAATAAACATGAATCATTTTAAAAGATGCAGTTATTGAAAGTACATTGTTGGCAAACAAACAAATGTTATGGAGGTGATAAAAATTGTAGGTTAAGCAGCCATTATTGGTTGAAACACGCCGTTCCGTACCGTTTTATTGGTCAAAAGTAGTATGACGTAGTAAAAGTGTAATAGTCATTATAAAATAATGTATTTATATGTGTAAACTGTAAAGACAAGTAGAGAATGATTCAGGATTGGGAACCAAACACGCCTGATAATCCTCGAATGTAATCATGAATGAAAACATAAGCCTGCCTACATAATACATTAATTTATTTATTATTCTGATGTGATGATTTGTAATTACATTTTATATGGGATAAATTAATAGGGACCAATGGCGAGCTTATGTGAGAGCTACAATGAACCTCCGGATTCCTTAAAAGCCAGTAAGTAAGTAAACTAATACAAGTTCCTTACTGCCTTTTCATGGTCTGGGCAGCATTGTCATGATTTGAGCAAGCGAAAACGTCCTTGAAGCGTCTATGTAGTAGACGCATTCTGTAGATCAAACTTCAGTGATGTATAAGTACTGCATGTCCAGTCAAATAAGTCCACTAGTCAAAATGCCCAATATGCAGAAATGCCAGAAGTCAAAATGTTCAATATATAAATGTCCATAAATCAAAATGTGCATACAATATACAGAAATGTCTACAAATCAAAATATGAAATATGTGCTACGCACGATTATTCAACATTCTTCTAGGAGAGCTATATCACCAAGATTCACACTTCCTATGTGGAGATCCTATGAAATAGCATTACAAGGCAGTTACAGAACCAATAATGTAGTGGAAGGTTTCTAATCTAAATTAAAAAAAAATATTTTCTGGATATTATGTCAGTGTTTGGAGATTTATACAAAACATAAAACAATAATTGCATGAGACAGGGAATGCCATTTAATCCAAGTTCACAATGGTCTCTTAAACGTAAAATACTCCGTAAACAACAAGTATAGGACTGTTACTACACAACTGACGTGATTGTACATCAATACAATAAATAGGTAGATAGCTACTTTATTGCTTAGACATAAATATATTATGCATAGCAACGTTAATATAAACAAGATCATATAAAAGTATTTGCCAAGTTAAAATAATTGTTAATGCTATACAAATTACGTTCATACAATTTTCTTTTAATTAAAGATTTGAATAAATCGTAATTTAAATTTTTAGTTAAACTTGGTAACCTATTATACAATTTCAGAGACATATAATAATAGTAATATGCGTTACAAGAGCGGTATGTTGAAGTTTTCATGTTCGAGGAAAAGTTTGAAAAAGCGAAACGTAGTTGAGCTTTCTTAATTTCCGAGAACTTAAAGAAAACATACCGCTCGTGTATCGCACATTATTTTGTGTGAAGATCCTTTATTACATACCTGAAAGAGGAATTTCTAATTAGTTGCAATGAAATCTCCATTTTTGTTTCTGTTCAATGACGGCAAATTTGCAAAACAAAAATATCTATCTTCAACATTGTTGCTTTAAAATGTTTTCTGTGCTTACTATACTCCAGAAGGCCATGATATACGTCTGTCTTTTTTTCCCCAGTCTATAAATGCGAACTTAAAACAAACGGTAAGGTTATGTAATGATTTATTTTTCATTTTAATATTTTAACAATATTATATTATATTAGATCCACATCTCTTTCGTTCAAAGTAGCCGCCATGATGAGTCTGGAATCTTGTTGATTTTTTTCACGGCTTCCTTAATGTTACTTGCATCACGAATGCAGTAACTTTAGTGGAGTTGTAGAGTTTACTTAATTTTTGCAAATATTTAAAAACAATAATTAACAGTGCAATTTAGGCGAAATTGCAGTGGTAAGTTTCCAATTTATAATTATTACTATGTTGAACGTCTCTAAAAATAATATGTTAAAAGCCTAAAGCAGTAAAATCAATATGTTACTTAAGCGGTAAGAAGAGGGAAATTGTTATGTGTGTTAGGTTGGGAATACTGAATGTGGAATTTTAGACTTTCCGCGGATTGGATTTGTGCGGAAACCAAGCAAATACGCACGATCTCGCACAAAAATTATTTTGTGTAGGCTTGTATCTGCAAAAATCAAGTCTTATATGGTTGAAACTTCTCGTATGGTGTTCGTGAAAATTCAAGTTCAATGGGGAATTAGTGATATTCAATTAAATATATAACAAACACTGCAATACATATTGCGATGGAAGAGTGAAAATTTGACATGATTGAAATAAAGGTTTACAATGTCCTTTGGTCCAACACCACAAATAATTCTCACTGCTTTCTTCTGTAATTTAAAAATATTAAAAGATGACCTGCGATTCCCCCATAATAAAACACCATATTGAAGATGACTATGAATATATGAAAAATATATAGTTAATAGCACTTTTGTATCCACAGTTATAGACAAACATCTTAACATAAATATTCCTTCAGATATCTTACCCGACATCATAATTATTGATATGGCTATTCCAGCCCAAACCGCCTTGAATATAAATACCCAAAAACTTGATGTTATTATGAAAAGCATCACTTTTTCTATCTAAGCTAAATTTAAAATCTGTAACTTTACTTTCATTAATACATAAATAATTAGAAGAACACCATGACTTAATTAAGATGTCAATAAAAATTTAGGGACAACAGCAATGTGAAACAATATCTGAGGGCACTCTCATATCATGTGCAGCTGCATGCTGACCCCAATCAAGAAGAAAATTAGAAAATAAAATACGTAACAGAATATTGTAAATTAGTTTACATTATTTTCATCGTTTTATTTTCAGTTTAATACATACTTTTTTTACTCCTTTAACAATATATACATTTTTTTATAATAAAATACAAATAAATAAATTGAATAATTAAAGGAAGAAAATTTCATCTAAATAAGAGGACTCGGGGAAGGATGCAAGAATACTTGTAGCATTACCGCACTGAATGGCGATACCGATGCGTTGACGTAGATATTGACTGCTTCGAGGGTCCCCAGAAAGCTGCACTAAACTTCTGCCTATGGTGGAGATGAGAGCTTTGGCTTCACTACACCATGATCCAAACGTTTCAACCGCAAAAGGGACAAAAATATAATTATCTGCAAGATGTTTATATTTATGGTGTTACTGACAGCGGCACTTTCTACTGGAGATCCTGGTGTCTTAGAGGTTGAAGACAGATGAGAAGGGTCCAGTGTATCCACACATGTGCAATCCCAAATTAAGGATTTGCCTACACGCCACGGGACTAGAGTCAGACCGTCGGGTCTCTTGCCGTCTGAACGGCTGATCCCGGAAGGTTCTAAGATGGATGGAATAATACATATTATTCTTGACTTTCATAATACTGTACATATAACAATTCGGAACATTTAAAGTAATGATCATTTAATAACTGTGGACATAATTTATATTGGACATTTAATGACTGGGGACATTTCTGATACTGAACATTAATGATGATGAACATTTTTGCAGTGGACATTTCGCAGTGGACTAATTGACTTTTAATCAATAAATCAACGTCATATTTCATTGATTAAAAATAAATAAATTTGTAATCAGAACTTACAATAAGATCTCTCAAATTTTACTATATACGCTAATCTTTAGACATCCTGCAGCTCGGTTAAAAGCGCTTCTAGGAAGTCCAATTTTTTTTTGCGAAACTTCGTCACCATAATGCAACTTTTGCGAACTCTTAAATTTTTTATTTCGGAAAAAAAAAATTCGGCCTTTTTCGATACGCTCTATTATATGTATTGCATAATTGAATAAACAAATAAATAAGTAAATCAATAAATAAGTATAAAAATTATCAAATAACTAAATATATAAAACAAATTAAACAAACAAATAAGCGAAAATAAATAAACAAACAAATATATAAGTAAATAGGCAAGTAAATGTAAATAGATTAATAGGTAAATAAGTAAATATACAAACAGGTAAATGGTTAAATATTCATTTATTAATTTAGTGTTCTGTCCAAGGGCAGGTCTTTCACTGCAAATCCAGCTTTCTTCAGTCTTTCCTATTTTCCGGCTTCCTCTTCGTTTCCTCATATGATCCATATACCTTAATGTCATGGTTAAATAAATAATAGATAAATAAAATAAATATTTCGAAGCTCCATATCGTCTCAACAACAGTGAAATATTATTGTATCCATTGTATTTGTTACCAGGGCTATTCTCATTGCCTTTTGTTGCGATGGGGTCGTTGCGTAGTTACGAGACATTGAGTACTTTTTCATCTATGACACGGTGTAAGAAAACAAATAGCCTATCTCACACAGAAATGAGTAGGTAAGTGTTTATGGTAACAAATACAAAAAAAAAAATACCACAGAGAGTTGATTCATTCTCCCCCTAATCATTAAATCTTGGGGGCGAGTGGAATAGATGCTAATATTCACTCACCCCACAATCTTGGGCTCTGAACTACGTGTTGTTTACATCAAATGCTCACTGTGTTCCGCTGTTGTAAGAGCAAGCGACTACAGTTGCGTGTATGCTATTACAATATACGTACATTTTTTGTATCTTATAATTAAACATTGAAAGTCAATTGCTTATCAGCATTTAAAAATTATTTTCAATCAATCAAACTCCTGTATCTCCTCATGAGGAGCATAGGGCATTCACAAAGTGCCTCCATCGGACCCTATTTGTAGCCAACTTCTTCACTTCGCTCCATGTTTTCCCCTTCCTAGCAATTTCCTCCAAAACTGTTCTCTTCCATGTATTTTTTGGCCTTCCTCTTGTTTTACTACCCTGGGGGTTCCAATCCAAAGCCATTCTTTCTACTGCTCCATCTTCTTTCCTGATCCAATTCCACTTTCGTCTTTTGATTTCTATTGTGATTTCTTTCTGATTTGTTATCTTCCATAGTTCTGAGTTTGTGATTATATCTGGCCATCTAACGTTTAAGATTCTTCGTAAACATCTATTAACAAATGTTTGCAGTTTATTTTGTATAATTTTTCTTGTTTTCCATGTCTCACAGCTATACAATAAGACTGATTTGACATTACTGTTCAAGATTTTAATTTTTGTAGATCTAGATATAATATAAGATTTCCATATTGGGTACAACTGGATAAATGCACTATTTGCATTTTTTATTCGGTTCTTTACATCCTCAAAGGCTCCACCATCCTTATCAATTTACTTACTTACAAATGGCTTTTAAGGAACCCGAAGGTTCATTGCCGCCCTCACATAAGCCCGCCATTGGTCCCTATCCTGAGCAAGATTAATCCAGTCTCTATCATCATATCCCATCTCCCTCAAATCCATTTTAATATTACCTTCCCATCTACGTCTCGGCCTCCCTAAAGGTCTTTTTCCCTCCGGCCTCCCAACTAACACTCTATATGCATTTCTGGATTCGCCCCTACGTGCTACATGCTCTGCCCACCTCAAACGTCTGGATTTAATGTTCCTAATTATGTCAGGTGAAGAATACAATGCGTGCAGTTCTGTGTTGTGTAACTTTCTCCATTCTCCTGTAACTTCATCCCTCTTAGCCCCAAATATTTTCCTAAGCACCTTATTCTCAAACACTCTTAACCTATGTTCCTCTCTCAAAGTGGGGGTCCAAGTCTCACAACCATACAGAACAACTGGTAATATAACTGTTTTATAAATTCTAACTTTCAGACTTTTTGACAGCAGACTGGATGATAAAAGCTTCTCAACCGAATAATAACAGGCATTTCCCATATTTATTCTGTGTTTAATTTCCTCCCGAGTATCATTTATATTTGTTACTGTTCTTCCAAGATACTTGAACTTCTCCACCTCTTCAAAAGATAAATTTCCAATTTTTATATTTCCGTTTCGTACAATCTGCATGAACGAACTCAGAATTTAAATTTATACTGCATTACTTATGTTTCAAATAAATTAACTCGAACAAAAATTACATTTACAAAAAATATCATTCTTATCAATTAAGTCAAACACATTTTCCCCACGTTCTGAATTCAATCACCTTATTATCAGCTGTTCTTTGTTGGATTTTTGTTTCGGCATTCTGATACAACCTCACGTGATTGAAGCAGGTCTACTATTGAGGAGTGTCGAATGTTCACTCTATCTTATCCTTAAACAATGTGTATAGAAATTATTTACTACCCTGATACCAATACTTTTCTTCCGCCCTACTGTTCACATATACATCAGAGAACTGGAGGTCAGATATCTTTGAATGCCAGTGTAGTACACCTCCACCCGCTCCCTCTTTCTATACTACAGACCAGAACAGTCTGTGTTAATTTAACATAGTGAAGCAGGATATCCATTCTCTGGCTCTTTTTATGATCATTTACTCCACTACGAGATCATAAATTTATCAGGAGTAATCTTACAATTAGGTATACGATGTCGGAATATAACTGGAACAGGGTCTTTCTAGTGTGCACTCGTACACAGTATGTGCAGTAATAGAAATACACCAATACTGTAATGAAAGTAATTGTCTAATATTAATTAAAATTTACATTGTATAAGTTACTTGATATAATTACAAAGTAAAAGTAATATAAAAATTATAGTAGAATTATGTAGAAAATAAAAATATATAAAAATTATCTTGTAAAAGTCACAGTATCTTATACTTATGTGTGTCTTATGTTTCTTTCTTGTTGCGGAGTTATAATAATAATAATAATAATAATAATAATAATAATAATAATAGGAAAGATTGGAGAAAGCTGGGTTTGCAGTGAAAGACCTGCCCTTGAGCAAAACACTAAATGAATAATAATACTTACTTACTTTACTACAAATGGCTTTTAAGGAACCCGAAGGTTCATTGCCGCCCTCACATAAGCCCGCCATCGGTCCCTATCCTGTGCAAGATTAATCCAGTCTCTATCATCATACCCCACCTCCCTCAAATCCATTTTAATATTATCCTCCCATCTACGTCTCGGCCTCCCTAAAGGTCTTTTTCCCTCCGGTCTCCCAACTAACACTCTATATGCATTTCTGGATTCGCCCATACGTGTTACATGCCCTGCCCATCTCAAACGTCTGGATTTTAAGTTCCTAATTATGTTAGGTGAAGAATACAATGCGTGCAGTTGTGTTGTGTAACTTTCTCCATTCTCCTGTAACTTCATCCCTCTTAGCCCCAAATATTTTCCTAAGCACCTTATTCTCAAACACCCTTAACCTATGTTCCTCTCTCAGAGTGAGAGTCCAAGTTTCACAACCATAAAGAACAACCGGTAATATAACTGTTTTATAAATTCTAACTTTCATATTTTTGGACAGCAGACTGGATGATAAGAGCTTCTCAACCGAATAATAATAATAATAATAATAATACTAATAATGTCGTTCCGGTAATTTCGGAACCGATTTGTATAGTAAAAAAAAATTCTTAAAGAAACCTTTGAGTCTGTAATACCATAGAAACAAGATTACAATTTACTACTCTCATCTAACTTACAAGAGTAAAAACTTTTTCCATCATTGATTGCTTAAAGACACTGCGACACTAGTGGTTCCGTTGTATATGTGAATGACAGATATATACCATGATTTTGTAAAGCTTCATTGCTGCAGTGTAAGCCTTCGAGTCCCTCCTCTATAAAAGAAAAAAAAACAACAAACAACACAATGCTTCATTCAGTTTCATTCCAACTTTCTTCATATTGAAGTGGTTCACCGAGATACTCACAGAGGGCACGTTCTTCCAGCTGCGCTACTTCTAGGCATAGATGGCAGCACTATCGTAGTAGACAATAGGTTGCTAGATTATTATGTCAAATGACGGTGAACCTCTGATCCTTAGGACTGGGAAGGAAGGGTATTACCACAGTCTACTATATACAGTCACGAAGCTTGAGTTTTGAGGGTGCTAGAAACAATAGACAGTGACGGTACTATTTTGCATTGCCTGTAATGAGGCGATATTAGCGATCCAAGTGGTGAGCAACTACCTAATGTTTGCATATTTACTACGTATTGAGCTTCGCGACTGTATATACTAGACTGTGGTATTATCTTCGAATATTAACACTAAGGTTGAACTCTCTCCACGAGGGACTTTCAGCCGTGTGTCCCATGTCGGTGTTTTCCGGCACGCTAAAGACTTCCAATCCTAAATTAGAGCCTCTGGACCAGTGGCGGCTGATTGACTGAGGCAAGTGAGGCCGGGCCTCAGTCACTTGGCTTAACTGAAATCAAATTTTGTGTTTTTATATAATGCATTTGTTATTTGAATGAAGCATATTTCGCTGTAGAAGGGTTTGAAAACTTTGTGATGTATATAGACCTGTTTTGCTGTAAAATTTGCTCCTGTGGGCAGGATCGCTCGTGCCGGGTCTCGCTTTTGATGTATATAGATCTGTTTTGCAGTAAAATTTGTTCCTGAGGCCAGGATAGTTCTTGCCGGGTCTGGTTTCTGCATTTCCTGTATTTTCGCGGGCTTTGAGCTTGCGCTTAAAACGTTGTAGCCGAGGCACAATTCGTCTGGCCTCGTGGCCTGGTCAGGTTTCACTCCTCACATCCATGGGCCGGCCTCAAGGGTAGAGTGGAGTGGGAATAGCAATGGTGACTCGTCTTCCTAAATAGGCCATAAATAACAAAAATTCCAGCTCTTCGGCAGGCAGAGATCCACACTATTCCCTCCTCTTATGTCTTAGTTTATGACTTAAGCGAGGGTGTTGTACTATTGTACTTCGTAGTACAGTAGTGAATCTGGGCCAATGTTGTTATGTATTTCGGGAAAATATAAACACAAACAAATGCGAGAAATAATGCTGGTGTATTTAATTCATTGTTAGAGTGTCCTTTTTTGAGAAGAAAGAATAGTGAAAGAAAGGAAGTTTTAAAGAAAGAGAGAGTGTATTGAGATACCTACGACATCGCTGACAATTTTTCTGACAGATAATCTTAAAACGCGAGTTTCTATTGCATCCTGGTATGGGCAACATAAATGGTTAAGTGGTAATGTGGTGCAAAATAAACTTCTCTGTTGGCCTTGCTGTCAAGGGAAACAAATAAAAAGAAAGAAAGGGAATTTTCAACACATAATATGGGTTGATTCATCACACTGAAACAATCACTGAAACTCACAGCATAACAGCTTATTTGGTGAGTGAAATTATTATTTTTCATGAATAATAATAATAATAATAATAATAATAATAATAATAATAATAATAATAATAAGAATAATAATAATAAGACTAATAATAATAATAATAATAATAATAATAATAATATACTAATAATAATATAATACAGTAATAATTCTATTAATAATATAATAACAGTAATAATTAATATCATAAATAAACATTTCCTATCGAAGGCACTTAAACTAGTTGCATCTGGCCTCACCGAGGATTTCGATCACCGGCCGCTACTGCTCTGGACCAAATTTCTCCTCTCTCGCGTCCTAGTATTACGTTAGTTGTATACTAGGTGGCGTTTGAGACGATGAGCTACTATTTGTCTCTCTGCCTCTGTCGGCCAATAAGTGTAAATAAATTCCTTGTAGGTAATGAATAAAGATCGTTTTCTTAGTCCAACAACATTGGAATGAGTATAAGTGTGCACGGGATATATATTACGTCACGTATCCTTCAGTAGACACCCTGCTCACAAACACAAGTAACGCGCACTACAGGGTCACTCTAAAAACAGACTCCCTACTCCTAAACAAGTACAATATACTTCAGTTTAGCAATGTTTATGATATTATGTACTACTATAGTCCCGTCGCTCTAATTTCCGGCAGCCAATCACATTGCAGGTCGGATACATTTAAACGTGTGCGTCTTGTGATTCGCTGATGAAGACGTTATGCATTTCCTAAGGCTCGATAAATACTTAATATAATCACCCGCCATTTTGGCTCTTTCGTTGGCGTTCGTAGAAAGCACACAAGGACGTTATTTGCTGAATTACAGTGCGTTTGATTTATTATCATAGGAGATACGACATGATAATGTTTAACGGTGTGGCAATTAGATTCCTCGTCTGATAGCTCGGCAATGAAAGAACAAAAATGACGAACGATACTACCTACCTAGACTTCATAGAGCCTTCACTTCCTAAGGCGTAAGAAAGAGGAGGAGTCACGCCGGGAATAACAGCGTCGCTACTATAGTTGAAATAAACAAGTGCGAAAGTACAGGATTTAGTAGAGGAATTCCGAAGAGAGTATGTCTGTGTATATCTGCGTGTTATATCTAAGTAGGTTGAACAATGACTTTCTACTAAATCGACGGAGCAGTGTATAGGCTATGGGAGCAAGAGTCGCTGAAAGGACACTACAAGACGAAATAATAATTCAAAATTAGTAGAACCTAAATGTTTCACATCTGCTGGTCTAAAGCATAGCATTAATTTTGGCCCTTTAGCTAAATTACACCCAGAACTTCTAACATGTAACCCACTAACATATGACAATAAAATTAGAAACGTGTTAATGTCTTCAATTTTATTAAATAAATATGTAGCCTATGTGTATGAATTAATCAGCTTATATTATATTTGTATTCTATAATTTTGGAATATATATTTTTCCATTAATTGTCCTACTTTATTATATAATTTCATTGTAGCTGTAATTTTAATTTTAGTTCCTATTTTATTTTATTTTATTTTATATATTCCTTTTATATTAATAAATATCTGAACTGCGACCGAACACGAGCGCTGCTCATTCGGTCCTCAAATTTTGTTAATATTATTATATCTTCTTTTTTATATTGATTGTATTATTTTATTTCTATTTCTATTGTTGTAATTATATTCTGTATTTTGTATATTTAAATTTAAATAATAAATAAATAAATTATAATGTGTAAACAGAGAAAGGTTGGAATAGCTAAATAGAAGTTCTAGGGCTAAAGCAGACATTTATAATAGTACATTATGCAACGAGCCTATAATGAAGGTAATTAAGAAGTGAGTATGGATATTTATGAAACGAGCGCAAGCGAGTTTCATAATTTTCATACGAGCTTCTTAATTACCATTATAGGCGAGTTTCATACGACTTTTATGCTCGACCATATTTCTAACTTGATATTATTAATTTTCTTTGTATCTGACCTTGACCAATGTCCCGTATGTTGTGAGATGTTGGCAGACGCGAAAGTATTGATTTTTCCCGAGGAACAGATGTTCATATTGACCTTGGTAGGCCATAAGAACCTACAGAGATAACATTGAAATTAAATTAGACATTGAAAAACGAGATGACAAATTGAATTTATTTGAATATTATTTACAATTAACGCTAATTATTATAGTAACAGAACATAACCTTCTGCGACAGTATTGGATTTCCAGCCTCCATGACTTTTCGCTAATTCTCTTTCGATTGCATATTCGAAAATAATCGATACTTGCGGTTTTATAACGGTAGGAAGCTGACCTGTCATTGGCTGAACAGTTGTAACCTGAGTCGTCATTGGCTGAAAGACCTGACCTTTAATGAGTAGGTGTACTTTAATGACATGCATTAAAGGTCTGCTACCAGGTGTATAATTACTACATTTCGGCATGGTCGAGCATAAACAATCTATTAGGCGAATGACAACGACGATGAGTTCAGAACGCAAATGTAGCTTTGGTATTTCCCTGCAGTTCATTACACAAATTAGAGGGATCATCTCCAATGTCAAGTACTTTCATAAATTAATTTTAATTTGCTCGTTGCAGATGTATATAAGACAAACTTTTTTGTTCTGACGACTTCACAGTCTGACAGAATATAAGCTTAACTCATCTCCACGCCTTTTGTCACAACACAAACCCAGCTAAATCCAGCAGCATCCAAAGAATCGCTTCTGATATCGTTGAAGGTATGTCATTGCAGTGAAAATAGTTTTTAGGACGAATCGCTTCTGATATCGTTGAAGGTATGTCATTGCAGTGAAAGTAGTTTTTAGAAAATACACACCTAGAGACAATTCATCTAATAATAATAATAATAATAATAATAATAATAATAATAATAATAATAATAATAATAATAATAATAATAATAATGGTTTATTTAACCTGGCAGAATTAAGATCATAAGGCCTTCTCTAACACTCAACAAGGAGTAATATAAAAACACTACAAATTTACAAAGTACAGTACACACACACAAAACTTAAGTAGATAATCATAATATAATGTAAACAACAAGTCAGTAGAAATCAGACATAGATATAACATACAGAAATAAAGGAAAATGCATAATAAATTGATAATTGAAGTGGAATGCAACTGTTTTAATAAAAATTAAACTGAATCAACAAAGCCTTCTTGACTAGTAATCGTCCAGAGACTTCAATGAAGATTGTATAGTTGCCACAACTGGTACTAAGAAAACATTTAATAACACATTACTGCCATCTAGTATATTTGTAATGATGAGATGGTACAAAAATACATTTTAAGATACTTTAGTATCTTCGTAAGTCAATATTTTATTGTATTAGAGTACTTTATTTCTTCTAATCTTTATATACTTTCTTCTAATCGTGTAACATTCAATTAAATCCTACTCGAGTTTTGATTTTCTCTAGATAAATCAAAACTCCTAGTGAGATTACTGTTGATAATCATACTATAATATATGATAAAGACTATACTGTATACTATAATAAACGAGGCGCGTCCATAAAGTAACTTTCCCACTCGTCCCACAGCTAACAAACCACATGTTGCGCGAAGCGAGTGCGTGTACGTGATAGAGTAATGTCCTGGCATGGCGCATGCGCTAGCGGAACTTCCCGAGTGCTCTCAGTAGCTTAGTTGCATTGGTTGAAGATGGACGTTCCTATTCCAGCTCCCGCCGCGTGAAGTGCGGTCAGTGATAAAGTTTTTGAATGCACAGGGCATAGCGCCGATTGAAATTGATCGTCAGCTGTGCCAGGTCTATGGACAAGCAGATGGTGCGTTGCTGCTGTAGACAATTTTTAGCAGGACGCCAAAATGTGCATGACGAGCGCAGTGGGGAGGCCAACCAACATCACAGACGACCTTGTGGAGCAACGCACCATCTCCTTGCTCATGACGTTAGGCTCATAGACCTGGCACAGCTGACGATCAATTTCAATCGGTGTTATGCCCTGTGCATTCAAAAACTTTATGACTGACCGCACTTAACCAATGCAACGAAGCTACTGAGAGCACTCGGGAAGTTCCGCTGTCGCATGCGCCATGCCAGGACATTACTCTATCACGTACACGCAGTCGCTTCGCGCAAGATATGGTTTGCTAGCTGTGAGACGAGTGGGAAAGTTATTTTATGGACGCGTCTTGTATTATATATATATATATATATATATATATATATATATATATATATATACTCTGTATGTGCGTGCGTGAGTGAGTGAGCGTGTGTGTGTCTGTTCTCCTGTTCATAATAATTTCATTAATTTTTACAGACAATAATGTTCAGTCTACTGCTGCCTGTAACAATCTTGATCTTATCCAATGTTGAAGAGATCCAAAGCAAAGAATGCTCAATGCAGACACCAATAAAATTCACCATTACCAGTCAACGTAATCAGACAGGACACTGGACTGCAAAGGTTAACATTAATATTATTGCTTTAAAACTTTTTTGATTTTCAATAATTTACTTTGGAAGCTAGTAATTCAGAAATAATCTTCGTTTTCATAAATTAAACTTTTGAAACGCAATTAGATGTGATTTCACGCAGCGTCAAACTGAATAAAACTTAGTTAAATTTCAATCCCGATAGTCCACACCTGTGGAGTAACTGTCAGCGTGTCTGGCCGCAAAACCAGGTGGCCCGGGTTCGAATCCCGGTCGTGGTAAGTTACCTGGTTGAGGTTTTTTCCGGGGTTTTCCCTCAACCCAATATGAGCGAATGCTGGGTAACTTTCGGTGCTGGACCCCGGACTCATTTCACCGGCATTATCACCTTCATTTCATTCAGACGCTAAATAACCTAGATGTTGATAAAGCGTCGTAAAATAACCCAATAAAATAAAAATAAAAATCAATCCCGATAAACGAAATACATGATTTTTCAGAGTTCTTCATTCTAATAGTTAATGTGACAAGACATCCATTTTGAACAGAAAAGTCTCATTTTCAGACCTTTGTCCTGGTATCCCAACAGTTTTTGTTGGGACACCTATTGTCTCATTTTGTTGGAAAATGCAAAAAAAGAATCATACCAAACAATATCCCAAAATAGAATAAGGTTGAAATGTGTGTAGATATCATCACAAACGTCTCTGCCAATTCGAACATTGATGACAAAGCCATGTTCAGTGAATATGTTGATGTGAAGTAATTCAGTACCGATGGTATAAAGTACTGGTACTCAGTGACATACAGGGGAGATCGAAGTTCATAATATGAGATGGGAAGAAATATTCCAGCATTTGTCCTTTCAACATTTTTTTTGTTCGGAATATGTATGATAAGAACTTCCTTGTGTTAAATTAACAAGGTACGTTAATAATATTTAACACAAGAAAGTTCTTATCATACATATTCCGAAGTGATACAGTGTTAAAAGTTGTGTAATCAAGATGTATTTTTTTTTTGTCATTCAGAAACATTGCTAAAATTGTAAAATATGGCTTATCCACCTGAAATATTATTGAAAAAGTTTTTGCCAGAATGAACAAATTATGAACACCCTAGAAAACACAGTTGGAAGTTAATACATTAAAGACGTTGTTAATTACCAAAGTTAATTTCAAATACAGTTTCCTTGATTTTTTTCAATTTTCTGAAGGAAAACAAGAAACCTTTTGTAGTAATTTATTCAGTAGAAAGAGACACCCAATAGGAGTAGTATGATTTATGAATAGGCTGTAATTTTGTGTTTTGTGTTATACAAGGACATTTTATTTTTATTTCAATTTTTATTGTACCTGAGTTTTTTAATTTACTTCCCTCCGACCCCTTCTACTAGTAAACTTCCACCCGTACTCCAAACAGAAGCAAGGCCGCATATGGAATCAAAGTCGCCTTACGGTCACAGTATACAGTACTGAGTGAGTGTAGTACGTTCCAGAAATATGGTCGTATTTTCCAGTGAATAAAGTGCATTCATTATTGAATCATATTTTCGCACAGGTACTGTATCCGTTTGGTTACGTCTCTTCCCGGTTTCCCCCACCCATTTCTGCTGGCACATTTTTAAAGGCTAGTGGCTGGGCTGTCAGCTCTTTTCTGAAAACATTTGTGGTCAGGAATTGGACGTCTACGTAATATTATACAACTGTTTAAAATAATTTAAATAAAAGGGTCTCGTTAAGTAACTATCACGTGATTTCCCTCTCTTTCTACGACCCTGCGACATAACTACTTGGGCGGACAGCAGATAGCAATCTGAGTAAATTTATCTGTGCGAATCGGGCAGAAGTGAACATTGAATTTACAGTACGTAAGGTACTCTGTTATAGAGTAGGTACAGAATTATTTCAAGAGGCACAGGATTATGGCCCCCCATGTCGACTGATACTTTGCATTATTCTTTTGAGGTTATTGTAAAACAGTTGTGTTTGTTAAACATCCTACAACAATACAAGAATTAAATAATTATATTCCAGAAACAATACATTTAATTTGAGAAGATATGCTTAAAAACGTTTTGGATAACATGTGCTGTACATAAAAGAACTGAAGCCTGTATCAAAATGAACGGCCATCATTTTCAACAATTTGTTGTGGAAGGGGGTAACAGTGTTTCCCGTTAACCGTTAATTCAAAGGTATAGCCAGGTTAATATTAGTAATGTTAGTAAAAACAAAATGATGACCTGGTAGTATGAGTAACGCAATTTTGTTTCGTTTTTGTAATTATGTTACATACATGATACATCTTAAAACAGTTGTCTACGTTGTATTTACATTATTTTAAACTTAGAGAATTAAATTTCTCTTTGTGGTACTGATTGTTGTACCAGTAGAAGAAGAAGTTTTCTGCGAAGCTGTAGTACATATTTATAAGTGTTCCATTTTGAGATTCAGAAATTCTGGTCACATTATAATAACAGTATCATAACAGGTGGAGTTGGAGCATGAGGCCAAAGGAGACAACCCAGACGTCCGACCTTTTGAGTTGGAATTGGAGCATAGATCACTAAAATGTGGGACTGGAGATGATATTATACAGATAGAGGCCAGTATTAAAGGTATTGTAAAGAAAACAGCTAATGATTTTAAGGTTACTTATTTACTTACTTACTTACAAATGGCTTTTAAGGAACCCGCAGGTTCATTGCCATCCGTCCCTATTCTATGCAAGATTAATCCAGTCTTTATTATCATATCCCACCTCCCTCAAATCCATTTTAATATTATTCTCCCATCTACGTCTCGGCCTCCCCAAAGGTCTTTTCCCTCCGGCCTCCCAACTAACACTCTATATGCATTTCTGGATTCGCCCATACGTGCTACATGCCTTATCCATCTCAAACGTCTGGATTTAATGTTCCTAATTATGTCAGGTGAAGAATACAATGCGTGCAGTTCTGCGTTGTGTAACTTTCTCCATTCTCTTGTAACTTCATCCCTCTTAGCCCCAAATATTTTCCTAAGCACCTTATTCTCAAACACCCTTAATCTCTGTTTCTCTCTCAAAGTGAGAGTCCATGTTTCACAACCATACAGAACAACCGGTAATATAACTGTTTTATAAATTCTAACTATCAGATTTTTTGACAGCAGACTAGATGATAAGAGCTTCTGAACCGAATAAAAACACGAATTTCCCATATTTATTCTGCGTTTAATTGCCTCCCGAGTGTCATTCATATTAATTGTTACTGTTCTTCCAAGATATTTTAAAATTATTTTATGGTACGGAGCATAAACAATTACACATAAAAATTAGTAATAGACTGGATAAATTAAAAAAAATAACTTATTTAGGAAATATTTTAATCTACGTTTTAGATTGTGATAAAGAAAAACAAAAGTCTCACACATATTAGTGATACAATAAGATACATTTTCCTGTATTATACGGATCTGAAGCATAAAAGATTATGTCCAAGAAACTGAAACATAAAATCTCCGAGACCAATATATAAAAGGAGAACTGTAAACGTACAGAAAGAATTTA
The DNA here is from genome assembly GCF_040183065.1 of Periplaneta americana. Taxonomy (NCBI): domain Eukaryota; kingdom Metazoa; phylum Arthropoda; class Insecta; order Blattodea; family Blattidae; genus Periplaneta; species Periplaneta americana. Next base: position 155,774,261 of record NC_091127.1, on the reverse strand, counting down.
AGTTGTTAAACATCCTAAAAGATAAGCAGGATGCTTAAGGAAAAGATGAACAGGTAAATTCTCTACATGAATAGGAGTTGAAATGGGGCCAAAAGGAACTAAATTCATGATGAATAGCATTTAAAAAGATTCTACAATATAAGAAATTCAAAATTAAAATTTCAGCTAATATACCATGAAATTTTTATAAAGAAGTTCAGTTGCAACAGTTTTTTTTTTTTTAATTTAAAATACTCAGGGTTTAAATATGCCCACAAAATCAGCTGTAACTGCATTCTGACATTTCGTTGGTCCTATAAATATCCAAATTTAATCTTGGCAGCATTTTGTAGCAAACAAAATATATACATACATAGCTTTCAGCGTTCTATCAAATGACAGGTATTTCATTGCATACCCAGCTTTCTCCAATCTTTCCTATTTTCTGTACGCTTTGAAGATATAATTATGATCAGACCATGTTGTCTGTGAATCTCAATAGAGATGCTTTAGACCACTCCACATGATTCAGATGTCCTCTTGATGATTACGAAAGGCTAGTTTTGTGAGCCTATTTAATCATTTTAATAAACGAAAAAAAGAAATGTTATATTAGGTACCGGTATGGGCCTAGAGGTTGTGAAAGGAATAGAATTATTAAGATTGCAGCATGTCTTTTGTGATTGCAGCACCACCTCCACGAGCTGGTCCAGGGTACGAGTTGTTTCCTGGACAAGGATACTACAAGTTCCACTCCAAAGCTGCAATATGGAATGACGCACGCACTATTTGCAATCAGGAGGGTGCGCATCTTGCAATAATCAACTCTGAAGAGGAGTCCAAAGTGCTGAAAGATATATTTAGCAGATTCCCCAAAATCAAAGATGTCACATATAATGACTTCGCATTCATTGGTTTTCATGATCTCTACACAGAAGGACTGTATCTTACAATCTATGGTAAGTATACTTACTAATTGAGGGCTGGAAAAGCCAAATGTGGTACCTAAATACCAAAAGCATAATCAACGAAACTTTATTATATTCCTGCATAGCAGTGTAGAGCAGCCGCGGCGAAAATGTGACTCACGAGCACATTGTGGCTCGCAGTGCTTTTCTCTCGCTTCCTACCTACAACCCCCACCCTCTTACTCACTGTGGTCAAACTCCGTTCTATTTGTATTTGTCTCGGACCTACAAGTGGCGTATCGTCGCAATATCTCTCTCGAAACCATGTACCTCTATAAAAAACGAAAGTTTCAAGTAGGATGGGAGGATGTATTGTTTTGCTTACAATATGATGAAAATATTAAATGTATGATTTGTTCACAAATATTACTAGGAAAACGGTTGTATAACATAAAACGCCATTATAAGTTACTACATGTTACTGATGAAACATTAAAAGGTTAAGTATTATTATTATTATTATTATTATTATTATTATTATTATTATCATTATCATCTCTGTACGTCGATTCTTTTACAGCAGATGTACGAATAATGCGGTTAGATTTTCAATTTAAACTCACAGATTTACAATGTGACGTTAAATGAAAGCTAGATGTAAGGACTTGACAGATATTGAACTTTTCAAATCTTTGGAAAAAAGTAAATATTTGAAGCTTCGTTCTTTCGCTTGCTCTGTTGAAGCCATGTTCGCTGTAACTTACGTTCGTGAAAAATTATTTTCAACAATGAAAATAGTAAAAATCAAATTTAGATCACGACTGACAGACAAATACCTTCGTGATCAACTACGACTGGCAGTAAGTGACATAATTCCTGATTTTGAAACTTTGTCGCAGAGACATTCTGAAGGCAGTTAATTTTAGGTTGTAATAATGTGTCCTATGTTTTCTTGTTCATTTCTTTCTTCGTTACACGTCCTAAACATTAACTTCCCCTTCGGTTGTCCGCCTCCCTCCATAGGTGCTATGCACGTTGCAGCTTACACAGTGGCTCGGAGCACCATGGCCTTTTCGCCACGGCTGGTGTAGAGCATGGAAGAAAATCATATATTGCATCCTTAATCAGTATATCAATCTCACAAGTTTTTTTTTAAATAAATCAGTGATCAGAGCAAAGCTGTAGGGAAATACTGGAATGCAATGCAATGATCTTGCATTTATACTATCGCATTATGACGTGTTAACTGCGTAACAAATTGTAACTTTTTTTTGCTTTGGGCATGTGATACATGTTTTCTATATCATTTGAACCTTCTGAATACGAATATGACAATAAAAAACAGTTATTGGTTACGGTTTTTGAGAAATTTTCGAATTTATATCTATTCAAAATACTGCTTTATATAATGACAATAAGGTTAAATACTCAAGATTATAGCTTTCTTTTTCTCCATTTTCTTTTATACTGGACATCAGGTACATCACGAGCTGAGTCCAACAATAGTCTGCTAGCATATTGCTGCTCCACTGACCTTGGTATCTTTTTTCCATAGTTGAAATTTCTTGATGAAAGCGCTCACCATGCTCATCACTGAAATCGCCACAATTCTCAGAGAAAAAGTCAAGACGGGAGTGAAGGAAGTGAAGTTTCAGGGACATGTCACAACCCATAGTTTCATATGCCAACAGTAAATTTTGCACTAGTTCTACATAGTTCTCACTTCTACGGTTACCCAGAAAATTTAATACAACCTCCTTGAATGTAATCCAGGCGGCACTTTTTTTTCCTTGCAACAAAGATTGGAGTGATTGTCCTCCATTATTTCTCTAATTTGTGGTCCATTGAAAACTCCCTCTTTTATTTTTGAGTCATTAATAGCAGGAAATTTTTCCTGGATATGTTTAAATGCTTCAATTTCATGATTCATCCCTTTAACAAAATTCTTTATTAACCCTAACTTAATGTGTAAAGGGGCTAAAATTACTTTACTTTGAGGTACAAGGGGTTGATGTATAATATTTTTCTTCCCTGGCTCTAGTGATTGTCGTGTTGGCCATACTTTTATTATATAATGCTTATCTCAAACGCGACTGTCCCATTCGCATAGAAAGCAGTAAAATTTTGTGTAGCCTAATTGCATTCCAAAAAGCAATGCTACAATCTTAAAATCGACACATATAAACCATCCGTACTTTGAATATTATCATTAAAGCAGACTTTAAAGAAATACACGTCTTACTCAGAATACTAACACCACGGAAATCTACTGGTAAACTGAAGCGATTTCATACGGCGAACCAGTTTTTACCCTCCAAATGGAACCGAAAAGGGCAATAAAACCATTTCCGCTTCTAGAATTGGTTTTGACAGTCAGCGTATTCCGAATCTCACCAGTCCGGTGGCATCAATGACGTCACGTTGCAGTGAAAATAAGGAACAAAACTTCTGGAAGGAGCGATGCTGTCATGGCGACTGTACAAGTTGTTGTCTGTGGTACGCTAGCAAAATTTTGCGAAATTTTCGTACTCCGATCTCGTTCAAAGAAAAGATAGCATAAACAATTTATTTCTTGAACCAGTAGTAATAACTGGTCCGTTGACATGTTCGCTCATAAGCCATTAACATATTGTTTTTACGTTGTGCTCATTACAAACAATACAGCAGAACTAAAGCAGAACAAACCGCCATGACACAACAGTGCACGATGTTATTCGTCTGCTAATTCCCGCCCTATACAAGAACCAATCAGATTCACTGATGGCGGCTGATGGAGACTGCCACCAACTGTGCAAGTTGATGGCACCGGTGCGACACCGGTGGAGCATCAATGACATCATCGGTGGAATTCGGAACACCGTGATGCCATCGGATTGCTCACCGGTGAGATTCGGAATATGCTCAGTGTGGTTTATTGCAAAGTATAAACTACAATAATGTCATTAAAGCTCACAGTGAAAGAAACACACATCTCAAGTAAAATCAGGTAAACTCAAGCGAATTCATACCGCGAACCTGTTTGACTCTCTCCAAATAGATTCGTAAAAGGGCAATAAAATAATTTCTGTTTCTACAAGCGCTTCTAACATGGTGGCCTACTTGTACTAATATTGTTTTCACATAATGGGTCGTCACAGTTGTAAAACAAAATAGTTGCACACGAAATAAATGATTTTTTAAAATAAAATGCATAGAAAATGAATTATAGTGTGCATCTCGAAAACCCGAACTGATGGAATATTTTGCTTGTTAGTTTTGAATTCCGGAGGTCGAAATTAGTAAGAATTTGTTAGTTTTATGTCTGGCGCAAAAGACTGTTGACCACTGAATTATCAGACACAGTTAGGTAGCTGGAAAGGGACCAAAACTCTATTATAGTACGACGCTGTTATTTCCGGCGTGACTCCGCCTCTTTGCTTACGTTTTAGAAAGTGAAGGCTCTATAAAGTCTAGGTAGGTAGTATCATCCGCCATTTTTGTTCTTACGTTCCCGAGCTACCATACGAGGAATCTATTTGCCACACCGTTAAACATTATCATGTCGTAGCTCCTATGATAATAAATCAAATGCACTGTAATTCAGCATATAATTGAGCGGCAAATAACGTCTTCGTGTGCTTTCTGCGAACGCCAACGAAAGAGCCAAAATGGCGGGCGATTATATTAAGTATGTATGTATGTATGTATGTATGTATGTATGTATGTATGTATGTATGTATGTATGTATGTATGTATGTATGTATGTATGTATGTATGTATGTATTTATTCACACTGCAGTGGGTATATACCCGGTGGCAGTGGTAACTAATTACACTCAATAATGACAATAATAAACCTTATTAATTAAAAATACACTTAATAATAATACCAATAATTAATAAAAATAATTTATAATAATAATAATGATAATAATAATAACAACAACAACAACAACAACAACAACAGGGAATATAATAAATTAAATGAAACGATCACTTAAAATAACATTTGAAATAAATCTAATTTGTATCTTAAAACTAAGATCGAACTAAAACCCACGAGTATGATATGTTCATATCTGCACAAGTACCTTTCAAATTACACTCATTTCGCTGTCAACTCACTCACTGCAATGGAACTACGACACATTTCACTGATTCTATCCTGATTTCACTAACACTTCAAAAACATTTCACTGTTCAAATACTATGCACTGCCACTATAAACTATAAAGCTTCACTGACAGGAACACGTTTCACTTACACAGCACACTTCACTGACACGACATACTTCTTCACTGATACAACACACTTCACTGACACAACATAATTCTTCACTGATACAACACTTCAATAACAACATATCATTTACACCCTTTAAGTACTGTGTATAATTACCGTCTATTAGTAAGGTCCTTAAGCCTATTTTTAAATACATTTTTGGTTGTTGGTAAAGCCTTTAGTAAGTCTGCAGGTAAAGCATTCCAGTCCCTGATAGTACGATTGAGAAAAGAAAACTTTCCAGTGTCCGTCCTCTGCCTTCTTTCCCTCAATTTATATGAGTGGTCGTTCCTTGAAGAGTAATTTGGCGGCTGCAACCTATTTTTTATTTCTCTCCAGGCAGGCTCACCTCTGTATGTTTTGAACAGTGCGCATAATCGAATTCGCGTTCTCCTGTCCGTGAGTGTGTTCCATTTTAATGGTGAATTTTTCCGACAACACTTAAGAGCCCGTTTTTTAATCTTTTCCAGTGTCTTAATATGTTCTAATCTGTAAGTATTTAACGAGCCTTAAGAAATGAATCAGCGAATCACAAGACGCACACGTTTAAATGTAGCCGACCTGCAACGCGATTGGCTGCCGGAAATTAGAGCGACGGGACCATAGCATCTATGAAGGTTTTCAAGGAATCAATGGAGCAGCTGTTAGAAGTAACTGGGAGAAATGGATTCACTGTTGCTGGAAAGTGAAAATGTGTAATGAGCGCAAACGAGGAATAAAAAACTAAACAAATTTATGTTAACATAAAGTGGAATGAGACTAATCATTTGAGCAGTTATTCTATTCTAACTGAAAATCTATTTGCTATTTCAGCTTTTTTTTTATAGAATGCATAAAGTTAAATTATTTTGGTTATCTATGCTCCTTTTCTTCCTAAGATACAAAAACTAAAAATAAAATCGATCAATCTCTCACCTTCAGTTGGAGTGAGCTTGATCATGCCTACTATACCAAGTGTTATTTTGTTTATTCTACACATCTTCAGTGGAAATGAATGTTGTGTCGTCTATTTTTCATTTTGTAAACGAACTGCTACTCAGGAAAAAATAATTGAAATGCTATTTTGGGAGAAGTAACAAACGAATCTCAATTAAATTAAAATAATGCAATAAAGATGGTGCTGGCGCAAACTTGTGACCAGTCAAAACCGCATCTGTCTCATATATTATAAATACCAGTAGTGAAATCTTAGGCACTTCTACATTCGGCAATTTTGATTCAGCTCATCAGCAAAACTCACAATGAAAACTGTAACTTATGTGAATCTCAAAACAGTGACGTGATGTTATATACTTACTAACATTAAATAATATCTACTAATATAATGTGTTTGTATTAATCTATCTCTATCAACAGATAAACCTCTAAGCAGTACAGGGTTCATCCGCTGGGCAGGACATCAGCCAGATGATGCAGGTGGTAACGAAGATTGTGGTTCAATTCATAGATCTGGTGGTCTTAATGACCTTGTATGTGACAAGAAACATGCATTCATATGTGAACAAGAGTTGTAATAAGCATTACATTTCTTCTCAAAGCTTATAGCTTAATAATGTGGATATGGTTTGCAATAACTTTTATCGTGGATGAATGCGAAACTGTAATATAAAATATTTTTAAAATATGTAGACACTTTAACATATTTTCTTTTAATTCTAATGTTAAGTGCATTTCATATAAGTACCAATGTCCTGTATGTTCGCTTATTTGTAAACGTAATTATACTATTATTTTTTAAGTTACACATGCACTTCAAAAGTTTTGTTTTAGTAAAATTCATTATGAATTAATGAACTACATCTAAATAATCTAATTAATGGAAAATAGAAACAGTATTCATAATTAAACCAGTATTTTAAGTAAAAATAATAAAGGGACATTAAGTCAAATACTACAATAAAATATAGCCTACAAATATTTAATTTCATGTAATTTTTCTTTGTAATCTCCTCTAACTCCTACGCGTATTGTCCATCACTTAATGAGCTGAATTCCATCATGTTGGTTGTTGGTTCAATGACAAATTATATAAATTATGTTATGTTTTATTTAACGACGTTCGCAACTGCAGAGGTTATATCAGCGTCGCCGGATGTGCCGGAATTTTGTCCCGCAGGAGTTCTTTTACATGCCAGTAAATCTACTGACATGAGCCTGTCACATTTAAGCACACTTAAATGCCATCGACCTGGCTCGGGATCGAACCCGCAATCTTGGGCATAGAAGACCAGCGCTATACCAGCTTGCCAACCAAGTCAACTGGTTCAATGACAATGAAGTCATTGGCTATCTTGCATTTCAATATTTTTGTATGATAGGTAGCAGCACTATCACATTTCGCCAACACTTACAATGTTAAGTAGGATAGCTTTCCAGTATTATTATTAGAAAGCATTTGATGTTACTGGAACAATTGAATAATAAAATCCCGTGCCACTCCTTCTTTCCTCCTCTAGAGATCGGTGCTTCTTTTTTTCTCCAGCTCGACACAGAAGGGTCTAGGAATTGTCGTCACCGGAGATGTCATTATACCTTCTTGTCACCGATTACATTTTAGTCACCGGCGTTCTCGTCATCGATTAGATTTAATAATTTATTTATGTTTTACTGGAAAAAATTTAATAAGATTTAAATGTAATTTTAAGGTTGTTTCCGTGGTTACGCATAAAAGTGTAAAGAGATTTAACTGTCATTGTAAGGTTGTTTCCGTAGTTACGCATATAAGTATAATGAGATTTAACTGTCATTGTAAGGTTGTTTCCGTGGTTACGCATAAAAGTATAATGACATTTAACTGTCATTGTAAGGTTGTTTCCGTGGTTACGCATATAAGTATAATGACATTTAACTGTCACTGTAAGGTTGTTTCCGTGGTTACGCATATAAGTATAATGACATTTAACTGTCATTGTAAGGTTGTTTCCGTGGTTACGCATAAAAGTATAATGACATTTAACTGTCACTGTAAGGTTGTTTCCGTGGTTACGCATATAAGTATAATGACATTTAACTGTCATTGTAAGGTTGTTTCCGTGGTTATGCATAAAAGTATAATGACATTTAACTGTCATTGTAAGGTTGTTTCCGTGGTTACGCATATAAGTATAATGACATTTAACTGTCATTGTAAGGTTGTTTCCGTGGTTACGCATATAAGTATAATGACATTTAACTGTCATTGTAAGGTTGTTTCCGTGGTTACGCATAAAAGTATAATGACATTTAACTGTCACTGTAAGGTTGTTTCTGTGGTTACGCATATAAGTATAATGACATTTAACTGTCATTGTAAGGTTGTTTCCGTGGTTACGCATATAAGTATAATGACATTTAACTGTCACTGTAAGGTTGTTTCCGTGGTTACGCATATAAGTATAATGACATTTAACTGTCATTGTAAGGTTGTTTCCGTGGTTACGCATATAAGTATAATGACATTTAACTGTCACTGTAAGGTTGTTTCCGTGGTTACGCATATAAGTATAATGACATTTAACTGTCATTGTAAGGTTGTTTCCGTGGTTACGCATATAAGTATAATGACATTTAACTGTCACTGTAAGGTTGTTTCCGTGGTTACGCATATAAGTATAATGACATTTAACTGTCATTGTAAGGTTGTTTCCGTGGTTACGCATATAAGTATAATGACATTTAACTGTCATTGTAAGGTTGTTTCCGTGGTTACGCATAAAAGTATAATGACATTTAACTGTCATTGTAAGGTTGTTTCCGTGGTTACGCATATAAGTATAATGACATTTAACTGTCATTGTAAGGTTGTTTCCGTGGTTACGCATATAAGTATAATGAGATTTAACTGTCATTTTAAGGTTGTTTCCGTGGTTACGCATATAAGTATAATGAGATTTAACTGTCATTTTAAGGTTGTTTCCGTGGTTATTCATAAAAGTATAATGAGATTTAACTGTCATTGTAAGATTGTTTCCATGGTTACGCATAAAAGTATAACGAGATTTAAATGTCATTGTAAGGTTGTTTCCGTGGTTACGCATATAATTAATTATAATGAGATTTAACTGTCATTGTAAGGTTGTTTCCGTGGTTATGCATATATGTATAGTGAGATTTAACTGTCATTGTAAGGTTGTTTCCGTGGTTATGCATATATGTATAATGAGATTTAACTGTCATTGTAAGGTTGTTTCCGTGGTTATGCATATATGTATAATGAGATTTAAATGTCATTGTAAGGTTGTTTCCGTGGTTATGCATATAAGTATAATGAGATTTAACTGTCATTGTAAGGTTGTTTCCGTGGTTATGCATATATGTATAATGAGATTTAACTGTCATTGTAAGGTTGTTTCCGTGGTTATGCATATAAGTATAATGAGATTTAACTGTCATTGTAAGGTTGTTTCCGTGGTTATGCATATATGTATAATGAGATTTAACTGTCATTGTAAGGTTGTTTCCGTGGTTATGCATATATGTATAATGAGATTTAAATGTCATTGTAAGGTTGTTTCCGTGGTTATGCATATAAGTATAATGAGATTTAACCGTCATTGTAAGGTTGTTTCCGTGGTTACGCATATACAGTAAGTATTTGGCAAAAAAAATTTAGGTATATGGGGACGTTCTTATTTGTTTTAGTTATTATCAAATGTATTGCATGAAATTTCGATTTACTCGAAGTATTAGGGACTTTGTAAAACTAATACATGAAGGGTATAAAGTTCGAGATTCTGGTGTTGTTTGGAGGCGACCAGCGCAGAAGATGCAACGCTACAATAACCCTAACTTTAGATAAAACACCTGTAATTGCAGGTCTTTCTGATTATCCAAGTCATGGTCCTAACTGGGGAAGGATTCAAGCCATTGAAACCGTGGATGCGATTAAAGAAAGTGCACGAACTGCAGATGCACCATCTGCAGTCATTATTCAGAAATGTCTCGAGTGAAAAAAACATGAACCTGCCAAGGAAGAAACCATGAAGAGTGTTGTTTGAAAAGTACGAAGACAAAATTTGTCACCTGAGCCCCCAAATATACATGAATTGGAAGATATTGATGATCAATGAACCATCGGACACCTTTTTGGCGGAAATTTTTAAACATAAATCATGTAAAATTTTATGCAGTGTGGCAATTTTGAAACATTAATCATATAACATTTTATACGGTGTACCTATGGACATTTTACTTGTCAAAATAAATTATTTTTAAGAAAATGTGTAGGTCTACTGGTGACCAAATTATTGGGTGACCTAAAAGTCGAAGTGACCAAAATACTGGGTGACAAAAGTGCAGTGACTAGGTGGTACAGTGACGAGAGTTCCGGTGACGAGAATTTCGCTTCCCGATACAGAATGGTAACTAATACTAGAACAGTTTCCTTACCTGTATCCTAGAATCTAGCCCATATACAATAAGTATTTGCATAGGTACTGAAATAATAGAATAAAGACAAAGAATTACATCGTTGTCTTTCTTACTTTAATGATTAAATATTTTCCATTTGTTGCTTCTATTTAAAATGTAATCTAATTGCTCGTATGTCAACGTCTTGGCTTTCTTGGGTGCATATCTGACATTGTCTTTTGATATGTCAACATTGTGGTGCAGTTTAAATGTACCAGTACTGTAGCCTTTAGCGTTGAGTACTGTGACCACTTTGAAGAGGGCGATATATTTTAAGACTTATCTCAGGGACTTGTATCTGAGGAATGAGTGGATGGCGACCACAAGATCTCGAGCTGAAACTGACAGTAATATTTTCACTTACTTATGTCAGTTTCCTTTTTTTTTTTTTTCTTTTTGGTCTTATTTGGCCAACTCTTGATGCTATTAGTTTTTGAGGGCTACGTTATCTTTCAGTGGTGAAGCTAAGGTGTAAATACTGGGCAGGCTGAAAAAATCTGCCTACTTTGTATATTTTTATATAAGGCATATTTTTTTTACTTGGATTATTTAACGACGCTGTATCAACTACGAGGTTATTTAGCATCGATGAGATTGGTGATAGTGAGATGATATTTGGCGAAATGAGGCCGAGATTCACATTAGACTACCTGACATCTGCCCTACGGTTGGGGAAAACCTTAGAAAAAACCCAACCAGGTAATCAGCCCAAACGGGAATCGAACCCGTGCCCGAGCGCAACTTCGGATCGGTATAGAGCATTTTCTCGGCTTTTTTATCAAAATTGTTTGTGACACAGGTCCCACAAGCATTTTCACCCACAAACGGAACATAGGTGAAACAATATAACTTATTTGAGCCGTTCAGAGGAAAAGTGGTGTAAGTCAAAATTGGGTAATGAGGTTTAAAATAAAAATTCTGTAAAATACAGCGCAAAGTAGCAATTAATATGTCCTTCTTGCTACCCACTCACTACTAATAGTTTAAATAAATTGAATATTAATTGCTACTTTGAGCTGTATTTTACATAATGTTTACTTTAACCTTCATTACCCATTTTTACTTACACCACTTCTGCTCTGAACGGCTCATTTGTCTCAGTGCATTTTGTTAGCCAAGGATATTTCTTATACCGTGAAAATGGAAAATTTCTATTTTGTTTTCCTCCATCCGCTATTTTAATATGCAAATGAAGTGTCGATCTCCTACCTTTGTAAACACTGTAAAGATTAGTAGAAATAAAGTACTCTAATACAATAAAATAGGTATTAATTGACTTACTACAATTCTATTTCACTAATGTTAGCTTCACCAAAACGTTTGAACGGAGTCGCCATTTTCAGTTGACTATCTATGCGGGAAACAAATGTCGATCGCAAAACATGTTTTACAGTACCGTAAAGAATTTGGACTTTGAAATATTGGCAAACAAAGAAACAAATGCTAGGGAAGTGATAAAGACAAACAAATGCTAGGGAAGTGATAAAATTGTGGCGATAAACAGCCATGATTGGTTGAAATATGTCCTTTCCTACCGTTTCATTGGTCAAAATTAGTATGACGTAGTAAAAGTGTAAAAGTCTCCAAAAAAGTTTACCCTTTCCCACTTTTTTCTTGTCATTTCAAAAGATATTTGTTTGTGAACACAAAGAATCTTTGCATGTATCTTCCGGCATATTCACAGCACGATCTTTACAGTTAATTTTATATGTTTAAATAATTTCAATGATATTGAGTTCATTTCATACAGGATAATTTCACTCCTTGCCGCTAGACTGTATTCATTAATGGAAAAGTACTCGTATATAATGTAAGTGCTTGTTATATTTCTTGTTGTTCTTATTACAAATTAGATTGAAGGCTGCAGGAAATTCCTGACTTGTTTTTATATTTATGCACTACATTACAGGTCACTGGCTTTATCTTAGATAATGCATGAATCTCCAAGAAATCATCTTATCCACATATAGTCTAATATTCTAGTCAAGAAATCCGCTTGTAAAGAATCATTTCTACATTTCCATATATCTCTGCATTACTTTTATCCTCCCCTATTGCCAAGTGACAGAATTCCTTATTATATTTATAGCGACGCTGTATCAACTAGAGGTTATCTGACGTAAATGAAATTGGTTACAGCGAGATTGTATTTAGACAGTTGAGATCGAGAATTGATTCTGCGATTACCTGATATTCTCCTTACAGCCGAGGAAAATCTAAAAAAAAACACTCAAACAGATAATAATCAGCCCAAGCGGGATTAAAATCTAAATTCGAGTCCAGGCTCTGAACAGTAGGCAAATGCGCTGCTTTCTGAACTTAACGAAATTCCTGTGTTGTCTTAAGGGGAGTCTGTACTTTCGTATCTTAAAATGTTAAATTCCTCAATTTTGGGTACACTTTTCTCGAAAGTTATAAAAGATACAAATGTAGAAAAATAGGACATGTGTAACATATCTTTATGTATACAACCGGTTAATTATTATAAATTCCATTGAACGGTTGGCAAAAAAAAATCATTGATAAAATTTTTTGCATTGAGAATGATTGGAAACTATTTTTTATTTTTGCTGAAGATGGAAATAAACTTATTTTTTTTAACCTACTGTGTAAAATGCCATCACATTGATATTATATATTAATTTCAGCCTTCTGGGTATAATACTTTCAGAGAAAAGTGCACCAATGTCAAAAAATAAGAAAGTGCAGAAAAATGGCGTCGAAGTTTCCATATCTTACAATGTTAAATTCCTCAATTTTGGGAGAATTTTTCTCAGGAGTGATAAAAGATATAAATGTAGAAAAAATAGGGAATATGTAACGTACTTTTATGTATACAACCGGCTAAATAAATTTAAAATTACACTGAGTGGTTGGCAAGAAAAAAATGTTTCATTGATTACATTTTTTGCATGAAGATTTACTACAATATTTTTGCTGATAATAGGGCTAAAAGCTGAAAATTACAAGAAATAAAATCATATTATCATTTTACACATAATAAACTATTGAAAAACGATCAAAAAACAGAATTTATTTTTTTTGTCAAAATTCGGTGTACAGACTCTCCTAACACATTTATGTCCATAACTTTTTTTTTTTTTATTTTCATATTTTCATAATTTTCGCACCGCCACATGAAACTGAAATGGAAGTTAATTATTGTGCTGCAGGCTCCTTTGATTCTTCTAGTATACACAGCAATGAAATAAAAGTTAATTTTGTAATTAATTTATTTCCATTTTTCAGAACAATAATTAATGGAGAATGTTGCGAAAACGCAACACTAGGCAGATATGGGGCAAAGGGTCGTTGCCCTTGGTGATACAGTAGATTTCCATGTTAACTACTAGATTCTAGGTTTGCAGGCTCAAACTAGAGGTGGAGTGTGACAGCGTTTTGCCGTCACAGTTCCGAACTGTGACAGCTCCAGAAAAACCGCTGTGACAGATAATAGCGATTTTGTCACAGTGTGATTTTTATGCTTGGATGATTCTTGGCGATTGTGAATGCTGTAACGCCTGGCATTCACAGAGTCATTCATTAAAGATGATGACAGGCAATTCATGCCACTTTCCAATGATAATGTCATCATCAGTCGTAATGTAAAAGTTTCTTGTTGTTGCAAGTCCCTGATTGTCTGGGTCATTTCACAAAATTAAGGAATATAGGCTAACCGTTCTTTGCAACTGTATATCGAAACAAATCCAGAATGAATCCGAACATTACAATCACAGGCGTAGTACAGCCCGTAATGTACCGAACAGAAATCTTGGCTCAGTCGGCTAAGGCGCTTGTCTGCCGATCAGGAGTTGAGACAACAAAAATGGCACAGTGTCCTATTCCTTCCCATTCATGCTAGTTAATATGAAAACGTATTGTATCGTAAATTTTTTGTATTTTGTCGTAACATTTCAGTTTCTTAAAACTTATTTTTAAGTAAAAGGCTGACAAATACTTTATCATTTAACACAAATCTTAAGATGTGTGCAACTTTTACCAGTTACAGAGTATTCGTTCCTTTGTCTGAAGTTGTTTTCTTTTCGTTTATTTTGCACAATGTCAGTCTCTGGGTTGAAGATCGACGTCTTTCGAGAGATTATATCTTAATTCAACAATATTATCTCGGAAATTAGTTTGCAGCCAAGTTCAAGGAGAAGCAGACTCCCATTCAAGTAGAAACAGGACTTGACCAAACGGCATTTGCTGGAGCGACACGAAGAAGAACCTTGCGGTAAGATTACTTGTCCTATCTCCCCATACGTCAGTTTTCAATCAACTTCCACCACCACCACCACCACCACCAATACTTTATTTTAAATGGATTCTTTCTTTATTTTTAAAATCACTGATTAAATATCGATACTTGACAAAAATTGTATTTGAACGTATAAGATGCTCAGTAATGAATAACTTACTTTAAACGTATTATTGACCATTAACCTATAATTTCTCATTCTTAAACTATGAAAACGAAATTGCTTTCACATTGCACAATTAAAACGTATTTATATCCACTATTCCTCATTTAACGCTTCCTTCTTTAGTCTTTTTTTTTTCTACAATAGTACGTAAAGTAGACTTTGAAAAAGTATGTAAAAATAACGCACTGCTATTCAGTTTACGCACTGCCAAAGAAAATGCAGCAGTCAGTGTACAAACTTCATTCAATAAGAAATTAATGTATTACCTCTATCTTTCATGACGTAAATATTACACGTGTCACAAATAAGTAACAAATCTAACATTCATATTTACATTTTAGCCCTATAATTTCGAAGTTAAATGTGTAATACTTATTGCAATAAGATGTAGCATTCAACTTTTCTTAACCTCTTTGTTGATTATGGCCGGTTTAGACGGCCATGAAATAGTGATCTTGAATAAAACAGGCTGTAATTCAATGAATACTTTTTTCTTAATGGTTCTGAGTTTAGACGGCCATGAAATAGTGATCATGAATAAAACAGGCTGTAATTCAATGAATACTTTTTTCTTAATGGTTCTGAGTTTAGACGGCCATGACATCTTAGTATTATAACCAGGCTTCGATACTATGGACCCGATACAATAAGTTTACTGTGCATGCACTATAGGTTGTTGACTCGCTGCAGGTAGATAGAGATGTGTTGAGGTAACAACGTTGCTATTTAGAGTACAGTGCAGTAGAATGGGGAAACACACATATGTACATTCTGAAAGTAAATATACATTACACAATGATAATGTCAAAAGAATGTGAAAATCATTTATTCTCCTGACTTTTATAAGCATTTGTGTTTAATTATACACAGTGTTAATGGTGGAAATAAGCATGTAGCAATTAATTTTTTTTTTTTCATTTATCGTATTGGTCGTCTTTAGGAAGTGCAGTTACAGTACCGAAGTGCAATGTACTACAAGATATATTTTCAGTGTCTCAAACGTAAATCTTTTTCGGTTATCTGCCAAAGTTTGTACAGTAGAAATCTGTGCTCTACGTCGCATGACGTGATAGGAGCAAAACGAAAAAACCTAACATCATTGCTGTCTCTAAGAGACAGTCCTTTAATCTCGGGTGACTCTATGTCCACTAATTTGCTGTTGATGTTACACAATGTTCCATATCCGTTATCTATACTAATAATAAATCAGTAGCCGAAATTTTTCTGGTAATTTTCGATTTTCCAAAAATAATTAGTCCTAACATATATAATTAATCACCCTGAAACCGAAAATCGCTTTTTTGAAATTTTTGTTTGTATGTCTGTCTGTCTGTCTGTCTGTATGTTTGTTACCTTTTCACGCGATAATGGCTGAACGATTTCGATGAAAATTGGAATATGAATTAAGTTCGTTGTAACTTAGATTTTAGGCTATATGGCATTCAAAATACATTATTTAAAAGGGGGATTATAAGGGGGTCTGAATTAAATAAATGGAAATATGTCGCATATTATTGATTTTTGTGAAAAATGTTACAAAACAAAAGTTTCTTTAAAAATGATTTGCGATAAGTTTTATTCCTTGAAACATTTTGATAGGACTGATATTTAATGAGATAAATGAGTTTTAAAATTAAAATAACTGCCATCTAAGGCCGTGTAATGAATTAAAAAACAAATGACTTCGTCTATAAGGGGCCTTGGACAGCAACAATAGAAAGCTATGAAAGATAGCCTACAGAGAATGTTTCTGTGTTTGTATGAAGTAATATCGGAAGCTAAATTAACCGATTTGTATAATTAATTTTTACTTCACCATTGGAAAGTGTAGTTTCTCTAGCTGGACATAATGCTATAATGTTATTACAGTAACTTCTGATATAATATAATATAATATAATATAATATAATATAATATAATATAATATAATATAATATAATATAATATAATATAATATAATATAATATAACGAAGTTATTTGAAGGGTTCAGAACCATAGTGGGCCAAGCGCCATTTACTGAATAAGTAGAAAACAAGGGTTAAAATTAAGTTATTACCATAATTCAGTGGAAACCTATAACAAGTAAAATAAAATATACACATTAAATCTAAATGATGTCAATCTTCATTAAACTATGGTTGCATGTAATAAAAATTAAGAAACATGTTAAAGGAATTGTCATTGCTCCAAATGAGTGTCTCTGGACCAAAATGACCGCATTTTAATTATTTGGATGCAATTTAAATTAAGTAACATATTAAACTATTTATCCTTCTACCAAACATGAATGTTCCCTGGATCAAACGTCCTATTTTAATTATGTAATTACTTTATATTTATTTCTAACGGGTGCAGCGGAGCGCACGGGTACGGCTAGTTTTTACATAAAATTGATTTCCACTTCTGTTTTACACGTTCAGTAACCGGTGTACTTGATGTCTCATTAATTCTCTGCATCATTTTCTAAATTAATTTGAGGGCTTCCGGCATCTCTTGCTCTGACTTATCTAACCGTGTAATAGTTTCAGACACAGTTTGTATGAAAACCAAATTATTCGTCAGAACCTTCAAATCCAGAGCGTTTTCCTTTGCGTATTTGTTGGCATCCATTCTACAGTACCCCAACCCACTGTACGCTTTATCACTAGACTATACTCAGTACGCCGTTATGCGGATTTCCCACTGAACTGCTCTATTGGGTCCGAAGTCTCGAAGCCTGATTATAACCTTTCGAAATTTAAATATTTGTTTAATGTAGATCTGTGCTATTGTAGAAAAAACATTGTATGATGCACATTCGTAAAGTTGGATTGTTTTTTATTATAGCATTTGTTACGGATATTTTTCGATACTTTCAGTCATTATGGTGAACGTTAAAACATTGCTGTCTCTGTCAGTGCTGCTGATGGCCAACTTGTCCCTGTGTGAGTTACCTATTCCCATGCTACAAAGGTCCGTGCGTTCAGCCCCTGACGAGTGTTCTATAGCTGATCCGAGTGATTTCAAGTTTTCGATCACGAGCAATAGGAACAAGACTGGCCACTGGACGGCGCAGGTGAGTCTAGAATTTAAAAACGGACATCAAGGTTGGAACTAGAAAGGCTGATGTTACGAAAATAAGTGAATGATAAATAATTGAAGAACACATCAACTGTTTGACTCAAATTCCCTCTGTAAGGAGCTACAGCGTTGGAATTTTGTCCTGGTTGGGTCCTTCCATTCCAGTGAAATGGTGACTTCATAGTGTTGAAGTTTCTAAAAGTAAACTTAATAGACGGGGCCCACAATCACGACTTGGCAAGTAAACTGCAAACTTATTATAATTACTGTTAAAACGACAGACAACTGAAGTTTTTTTTGTGCTATTTTGGTCAAATGTCAGTTGAGTGAAAATGCGTCATTATTAGTAAAGGACAGGGATGATATTTCATATCGATATAATATAATGAAATAAAATATTTTACGTCAACTTACACCATATTGATACAGTTTATAGATATACAGTTTTCTTCTGTTTCTCTATTTCAACTAATCATTTCAGAAAAATATGTCCTCTTGCTCACAATAACAAGATGAAATGCCATAATTGTGTTGGTAAAATTCATGTGCAAAATACCTGAACGTCCAAATTTCTTCGGAATATGTATTATATATCTTTCCTGGTTAACATCTTTCAGCCTGTTATGGACCATCTTCAAAACTGATTGGTGTTGGTCTTGGCGCATTTTGTTTGTGCTCCCTGTGGGGGTGTGTTTGTGTAGTGTAATGTGGAGTCAAAGAGTGTATGTGTTCTGAAATTGAATCGTGTGTTGAAAATTTAATTTGGATGTGTTTTTGTGTGTCTATAAATTTCGTATTGTTCTAGTGTGTTTAAGTTTCTGGCTTTTTGGTTGAATATGGAGAATTTCCATGTCTGTGTTTATGCCTCTGTAGGTGTGGTTAGCGTTTGTGATGTGTTCTGTAGTTTTGTTATGACTGTGATGTGTTCTTTGTAACGTGTGTGAAAAGATATGCCTGTCTTCCTTGTTAATGCGTCCGCTGAATTTCTGTCATTAGGTGAGAATGGAGCACGGAGAAGAGGCGGATCATGATCAACATGAGAGGGGACTATGGCAAGTGGATCTGGAGCAGATCACTACCAAATGTGCAGGCGTTAAGTCTGTCCAGATTGTTGCTACAATCACAGGTGAGATAAGCACTATTAAGTTGAATAGACCTACATTATTTACTTGCATTGAGAAGACTTTAAGGCCCGGTTGTAGAAATGCAAATCAAATCTGTCCCTGATCGTCAATCAGTTTATTTATTTATTTACTTAGTTATTTATTTATTTATTTACTTAGTTGCTTATTTATTTATTTATTTATTTATTTATTTATTTATTTATTTATTTATTCATTCACTCTTTTATTCAATTATTTATTTATTCATTCACTCATTTATTAACTTATTTATTTATTTACTAGCCGTACCCGTGCGCTCCGCTGTACCCGTTAGAAATAAATATAAAGTAATTACATAATTAAAAATAGGACATTTGATCCAGGGAACATTCGTGTTTGATAGAAGGATAACTAGTTTATTATGTTACTTAATTTAAATTGTATTAAAAAAAATTAAAATGCGATCATTTTGATCCAGAGACCACTCATTTGGTGCAATGACAATTATTTTAGGAAATAAAGGAAACGAATACCTATCACGTTTTCTGTGCATAAGAAGCTATTTTAATCTTACCTGTCTTCGTTTCACTCGGAAGTTACTGTAATAACATTATAGGCCTTGCATTATGTGCATCTAGAGAAACTACACTTTCCAATGGTGAATTAATAATTAACTATACAAATCGGTTAATTTAGCTTCCGATATTACTTCATACAAACACAGAAACATTCTCTGTAGGCTATGTTTCATTGCTTTCGGTTGTTGTTGTCCAAGACCCCTTATAGACGAAGTCATTTGTTTTTTATGTCATTATACCGCTTTAGATGGCGTTGTTATTGTAATTTTTAAACTCATTTATCTCATTAAATATCAGTCCTATCAAACTTTGCATAGAATAAAAGTTATCGGAAATTATTTTTAAAGAAACTTTTGTTATGTAACATTTTTCACGAAAATTAATAATGAGGGAGATATTTCGATTTATTTAATTCAAGTCCCCTTATAATGCCCCTTTTAAATAAAATATTTTGAATGCCATATAGCCTAAATTCTAAGTTACAACGAACTTAATTTGTATTCCAATTTTTATATAAATCGGTTCAGCCATTATCGCGTGAAAAGGTAACAGACATCCAGACAGACAGATAGACGTACAAACAAAAATTTCAAAAAAGCGATTTTCGGTTTCAGGGTGGTTAATTATATATGTTAGGACCAATTATTTTTGGAAAATCGAAAATTACCAGAAAAATTTCGGCTACAGATTTATTATTAGTATAGATTTATTTATTCATTCACTCATTTATTAACTTATTTATTTATTTATTCATTCACTCATTTATTCAATTATTTATTTATTTATTTATCAACTTATCTACTTATTTACTTATCTGCTTATTTACTGACTTACTCAGTTATTTATTTATTCATTTATTCATTGATTCATGCATTGATTCATTGATTGATTGATTCATTCATTGATTCATTCATTCATTGATTCATTCATTCATTGATTCATTCATTCATTGATTCATTCATTCATTTATTTATTTATTTATTTATTTATTTATTTATTTATTTATTTATTTAAGTAAATCGAGCACAAATTCAAAAGCATACAACAAAAATATTTCTAGGCAGTATCGTAAGAGCCAGACTCTTGTGCGGTGTGGTCTTAGCCAATCATATATCATAAAATTTAGAAAGACAGTTTACTAAACACACTAATAAAATTAACTTAATTCAGATCAACAGTTGATATCTGATTTAATTGATTGTTCATTGCGTTGCACGAAAGCGAATCTCCAATCAACAATATTTTAAGATTTTTAAAGGCATACTTGCAGGCATATTTAGTAAGATTTTAGGGCATGAACTTCCTGGCCCTAGTCATAAGCGAACAGTATCAGAAAACGGTTTTCTTCGCAGATATAGTTAAACCACGTAAGAAAAGCATATTGGCTGTAGCTCTAATAAAACTACGGGTGATTTTGTATGTCTGTCTACAATCCATTTAAAGACACACTGCCCTTTAAAGCATACCAACCACTAGACAACCGATGGCGACAATGGTCACTTCAATAAAGCTTTGAGAATGAAGGACATAACTTCAATACAAACTGTAATTTATTTCGAACTGCTATAACAAAAGTTATATTAATAAACTTCTATTTGTTTCAGCACCTCCTGCCACTGCTACTCCCCCTATTCCTGCAGGGTACGAGTTTACTCCTGGTTTAGGACATTACAAGTTTCATAAGACTCCGAAGACTTGGGACGAAGCAAGAAAAATATGTGAACAGGAGGGAGGCCATCTAGCCATAATAAATTCTGAGGACGAGTCTAAAGTTCTTCAAAATCTCTTCAGCAAAGTGGCCAAAATAGAGGGTGCAGGACACAACGATTTCGCTTT
Source organism: Periplaneta americana (assembly GCF_040183065.1). NCBI lineage: Eukaryota > Metazoa > Arthropoda > Insecta > Blattodea > Blattidae > Periplaneta > Periplaneta americana. Next base: position 155,752,724 of record NC_091127.1, on the reverse strand, counting down.
CATCGGCATCCATGACAGATTTGTGGAAGGAGAATTCATGACGATATTTGGTAAGGGCATAAATTTGTGAGTTACAGTCTAAAGGCATTTCTGCCATACTTTCTCAAATAATATTACTGTTTGGAATGAATATAATATAGTGATGAATGTCCCAACTCGGTAATTTCATTTTTTTTTTTTCATTTTTTTCCAATCAATCTTAGCTCACGTCATGGCGGATTAGATGTGTTCCAGTTCTTAATCCGCCATCACTCTCTATACAAACATTACAAGAACTACTACATATTGAACTATAAGTATCCTCCGTACACAATAATAATAATAATAATAATAATAATAATAATAATAATAATAATAATAATAATAATAATATTAATAATAAACAAAAAACTAATAATAAGTATAGCTCTTGTATTTAAAACTCTTACTTTAACTTTTTCATTTCTATACTCAATCTCTTAAAAATTATTCTGTTAACTTCACTGACTACTTTCCGTAGTTTCCTGTCGTGTCCGACTACTCAGCATTTAAAATTCCATATCCGTTAGAGCTTTGACTTTCTCTTCCCATCTAATTTTAACTCTAAAAAGAAATTTTCCTAATTTATGCAGATTGCTGGCGTTTAGGTGACCATTCATTTTTTATAAGCTACTATAGCGTTTATTTGTAGAAATCTTTTATCCACCCAACCGTTTCTCAAATCATTCGTTGCCTGACACTTTAACGCCATATGCATTGCGTCTTCCGCTAGTCCACACAAAGGACCTTTATCCTTCTCTACGTTCCCTCTCTTATTCTTGAGTCTCCAGATACCTAATCTCCACCATGCCATTCCTGTTCTCTCTTCCCTTGAATGTAGTCTAACATATTCTTCCTGTTCCCAAAACTGCTCCACCTCCCTATAGTATTTCAGTGATCCTAAGTTTTTAATATTACTAAAAATCTCTTGTCTCGAAATTTCGTTTGCCCTCTCTTCCAATAGTTTTCGTGTTTATAGCAGAGAACTGCACAGCGGCCCAGTCCATGGGCTGCTTCCCCATTCTACAACACTGGGCTCCACAGTGTCGCACGGAACAAACTCGTGACGACACCGCACTGGCCGGGCGTGCTGCTTTCGAATCGGTTCTGTGCGGTGGGCTGATATGAAGACATCGAATCCGAGTCCCATCTATTATCAGCTTATTAATTGAGCTTTCGCGGGCTTCTGCTTGCCTATGCACATTTATGCCTACGACATACAAATCTATCTACATACTCGACCTAACTACACAAATGACGCTATAACTAAAGTTAATGATGACTTGAATTCAATATCCATTTGGTTGAAAACGTATAGACTTAATTTAAATGCAAGCAAATCGCAGGCTATCTTAATAGAACATCAAAGATCGAAGTGTGTGAAACAAAATTTGCCACCGATATTGTAAATAATACTACTATTCCATACAGCTCGACTGTGAAGAATCTTGGCATTTATGTGAATTGTCACCTGGAATGGAATATACAAGTGAATCACACTTCTAAAAAACATTTTCTATTATTCACACATTAAAGCGACTGAAGCACTTTCTTCCTGATAAATTAAAATTAATCCTTGCACAAACACTCGTGATGCCACACTTCGACTACTGCGATATTATATTAAGTAACCTAAATGCAAATTTAAGCAGCAGGCTACAACGTGTGCATAATGCGTGTGTCCGTTATATTTGTAATATTCGTAAGTATGATCATGTTTCCCCGTCTTTCCAAACTTTGTCTTGGCTAAGGCTAAGCAATCGACGAGCCCTGCATTGTCTTATTTCAAATTCTGCGCACCGCTACCCCAATCTATTTGGCTTCTTGTTTTCAAAATTTATCGTCGACCTGGTTAACGAGTTGGTATAGCGCTGGACTTCTATGCCCAAGGTTGCGGGTTCGATCCCAGGCCAGGTCGATGGCATTTAAGTGTGCTTAAATGCGAAGGCTCATGTCAGTAGATTTACTGGCATGTAAAAGAACTCCTGCGGGAAAAAATTCCGGCACATCCGGCGACGCTGATATAACCTCTGCAGTTGCGAACGTCGTTAAATAAACATAACATTAACATCAAAATTTATCCGCATATCATCAGCAAAGTACCAGGTCTCACCATAACAATTTACTCATTATACCCTACCACAAGACATGTTCATATTCTTCATCCTATACAGTTACAGTTGCTAGAAATTGGATCTCGCTTCCGAGTGATATAAGGGGTTGTTGGACAATAACTTCATTTAGGTCAAAATTACATAAATTCTTACTTAACAGATTAATGTAATATTTGTTACTTATAATGAAACTAATATCTCTCCATTCTCATTATTATCATTAATTTCTCTCAATAGAATACAAAACCTCTAATGGTAAAATTTCATTACATTAATATTCTCATTATATAAATATATTTTAGATTTATACTTTTTCTCCCTGTAACATAGTTCTAGTAAACTTATATTAAATTAACTCTCATCATTTTACTAGCTATCTCAACTTAATTACAATTGATTGAATTAAATTAGCTCATAAATTAAGTTATTACTTTATCTTATCCCCTTCAGGCCTGGTGTACATTATAGTGTGCATTGTTTTTTTTTCTTTTTTGGAATGTCTTCCATACTTTTAAATATTTTGAAAAATTCAATGTGATAGAAATGAAGAATATTATTTTTGAAACATTTCTATACCTGAATTAAAAATAAAATTTAAAATTTTGGGGCCACAGGGGTCTAAATTGTTCCCAAATTTTGACTTTCTGTGAAGATTTGATTTGGGAATTTTGGATCCCCAGAATGATTATGTGACCTGTTTTTTTTTCTATTTTTTTAAAATATAAATTCAGGTCTGAAGGGGTTATAGGCTTATCTAAATTTAAATAAACATTACTAGTCGTTAAAATTTAACTGAAGAATATTGCTGGAGAATCTTTTAAGTGTAGTGTAAATATTCGTAATTTAAATATGTATTGTGTTGTATTGATTAAGGCTGGTTGAGTGGAAGAGAAGGCCTAAAGGCCTTAACTCTGCCAGCGAAAATAAGACATTCTATTCTATTCATTCTACGGGTATTCTATTCTATTCTATTCTATGCGGTTCGATCATCGATCATCTACTGTTTCAAACGTTTTTGTTTTAGATTGTGATTTTTGTTTTTAAAGATGAGCTCAAATAATAGTGCATCGCAAAGAAAATACAGTCTCTCTAGAGAAAAGTAGTGAAGGAGAAAATCGTACTAGAAAGTTTAAAACAACTGAGCAGGACGGAAATTAAAAAGTACCACTGGGTCAGTTTTTAAATCTGTGTTTGACAGCAGTGGAAAATAATTTAATTTTTGTGTGTTGATCGGTATGCTGGAAACTGTATGCTTATGCCAGACTCCAGCCCGCGGGCTGCCTCGTTACTAGGCCTAGATGCACTGGCTTCACAGCCTCGAACGAAACAAGCCCGTCACTGCACCGCGCGTAACGTATATGTGCCGTAGACTGGTATCAAAGCATCGAACCCAAGTCTCGTCTGTAATCAGTCACTTATTTGCGTTCGAGCGGGCTTGTTCTTATGTACGCTGTTCAATCAACACCAAATTACTATTTAAAACATTTTTGTTTAGCTTTTTATTTGTTGTTTTTATAATGAATTCAAGTAGTGGTGTATCGAAAAGAAAAGACAGTCTCTCTAGAAAAAAAGAAGTGAAAGAGAAACTCGTTGCCGGAGAGTTCAAAACAGCAGAGTCAGATGTAAATTTAAAAAGTGCCATTTGGATTGTTTTTAAACATGTGATCGACAGTACTGGAAATACAGTCAATTTTGTTCGTTGCTCAATATGCGGGGAACTATAAGGTATTCGGCATAAGTAAAATGTCGATTTTTTTTTTTACATTATTTACTTTTCCTGAGATTAGAAGTTATTTTTCACATCATTATTGAAGAGCATAAATAGTGTTAAAAGTTTATACAGCTCCCGTACCACATTTTCAGTGAATATTACAATAGACGTGAATCGGTAAAGACGACAGGAAATACAACACAAAGGTATTTAGTGGGCCTCTGATCCGCCAAACGTCACCCAGCGGACTGCTTGAGGAACGGTTTTGTGCGGTGGGCTTGCATGATGGCTCGAGCTCAAGTTTCCGCTTCTATCAGTTACTTATGAATTTAGTTTGCGCGGGCTTGTGCGGTTCGATCAACGGTCAACTACTGTTTCAAACGTTTTCGTTTTTGATTTCTGTTTTTCAAGATGAGTCCAATTATGGTAGGCCTACATGCAAAGAAAATATTATCTCTGTGAGGCTACTATTACACTATCAAAGTTCTTTGACAAAGAATATGATACAATATTTTATCTACGATCTTTGATAAAAGATAGGATTTGTTATATATTACACTACATAAAATCTTTTATAAAAGATTTTAGGAACAAAAGCTCTCCCAACACTTGTGCCACAACAGTGATTACTGATTACATGTTCCGAGGATTTGTTGATACTAATATGTACGCGTTAAGTTTAAAAATTTAAATTATGGTTTATTTTACGACACCCGCAAGTGTATATCAACGTCGCCGGTGTGCCGGAGGTTTGTCCCGCAGGAGTTCTTTTACATGCCAGTAAATCTACTGACATGAGCCTGTCGCATTTAAACACACTTAAATGCCATCGACCTGGGCTGGGATCGAGCAACCTCGAGCACTGAAGGCCAGTGCTATACCGACTACACTACCGAGGCCGACCGTTAAGTTTATAACACCATGAATGAAGAACAGTATTATGCTTGTTTAGCTACAATTAGTTCAATTATTACAATATGCATGTTATTGAAAAAGAAACGCCTGTGAGTTAAACCCCTGGTCACAATACAAATATGTGATCTGGGCTGAAACCATGGATTGCAAAACGTTATAAGAGATATATACATCAGAACTTATTGAAACAGTTACTACGCGAGGACTTGAAAAGTTATACAAATTATTACAAAATATTATTATAGAATATTAATATTATGCTATACAAATTATTTATTTACATTTTATTTCCTTCATACTCCGATATCAGAATTTTTGTGGTGGCAACAGTCCAGTTATATTTGCATTCCGTCATATTTATTTCAAGATATAGAAATCTTTTATCAAAGATAACAAGCTGCACTAACACTTTATAAAAGATCTTTTATCAAAGAAACTTTTATAAAAGAAAACCCATTACACTGTCATATATTTTATTATATATACATATATATAATAAAAGATCTTTATCAAAGAACTTTGATAGTTGTAATAGCAGCCCGGAAAACCTTCATCACAGACACCGGCTGTGAAAGCATACATTTAAAAAACAGTCTCTCTAGAGAAGTAGTATTAAAGGAGAAAATCGCTGCTAGAGAGTCAAAACAACAGAGTCGGTTGGAAATTTTAAAAAGTGCCATAGAGACAGTTTTTAAATCTCTGTTCGACAGCAGGGATAATAATTTAATTTTGTAATGTGTCCGGTATGCTGGTAACTGTATGCTCATGCAACATGCCAAGCCAAAACACAACCAATGCGCGTAAGCAGGAAAGGAGTATACCTTATTTTATTTCAAGGAGTGCAGTTCGGTGGCTCCTTTGAACACCCACTTACAGATGTATGACTTCCTACACAAACAACTCTGACAATTCCATCTTGTCCCCTCGACCCAACATTGCACAGTTGCCACAATCCTGATGACCTTCGAAATTATGCAGTAAAACTGACGGGATTCTTGGAATTCGGAAAAGATGCGGCAACTCTGCCTCCACGTGGATTTGACGGGCACCTGTCAATTCTTCTGAACGAGGGTTGTGATTGGTTACTAACAAGAGAAGACAAGATTTCCGTCATAGTAAGGAAGACATTTATTTATGACAACCAATTAGTAGGGGGCAGTAGAAGGTCTGTCGGCAAAGTCCTTTCTATGAAACTGCACTCCATGAAAAAAAATAGAGTATAGAATGCAATCAACTGGTGCAGGCTGAGCAGTGCGGCGGGCTACGCCGCAGAGTGATGGGCTATAGTAAGCGGCCGCGTCAAGCAGTGTTGGTCTTGGGTGGGCTGGGCTGCTAGTGCATTAGGACTCGCAGTGCTGAGCTGTGGGCCATTCTGCACGACTCTGGTTTATAGACCCTAGTTCTCTCCATAGCCAATTTAGACCTAATCTGTTTATTTCTCGTTCCAGCTCTTTCAGCCAATTCAATTTCCAATTAGCGGCTTCCATACAAAAGATACATATTTTCATAATTACTGAATCATTCCTAAACAGAATATTACCTAAATATTTGATTTTTCTTTCAAGAATAATTCCCAGACTCGAATAGATTCCCATCTCTAGTAACGCTGCCAGGTTAGAAGCATTCTCCGGTATTCCTAGACATTTTTTTACACATTTTGGCTCTTACCTTATCGCTGTCAACTCGATAATTGTCTTTGTGACAACAACAAGAACAATATTGACGCAGATCACTTCTGAGAAAAATGTATGACGATACCTTAAAATTGTTCACTTGATATCACTGTTCGCAATATAAAATACAGCATACTACTTCCACTGCTTAAAATTGTTAAGTAAAAGTAAAATTCTATTTAGATACTCATCATTGGAGCAGGAATGTAGGTAGGACTATATAATATTTTTTGGATCTCGATACTGCAAGAATATGTGACGTCTCTCTTTACCCTGAATAAACGCGACTGTCAATTTTATAGGAGGCAGAATGGATATCGAAGCTGTTCTAGAAAGTATCGAGTGTTGAAAAAATTCTACACTCTAGACTGAACCTGCTTTCTTCTAGTACCTAATCTCTTACTCCATTTACAGACCTAACTGTAAAAAAAAGTTGGATTAAATTTAATACACAAACATAAACATTAACGATTTACTTACTTACAAACGGTCTTAGTAATAAAAACTCTTATACAGACGTTTAACTGTTTCATACTTACACAACGAATAGCTCGTTTATAAGTCGTGTGTAAATTTCTTACTAATAATCACTACATACGTCGGTGTAATAGTACAACTGTTACACAGCTATGTCACAGTTTCGTCATTACTTAATTTATGTATTTATTTATTTGTTTTATTTATTTTGCTAATAATTGTAACATAAAAATATAATATAAACAGATAAAACTTTAGCTCACCCCTGAAAGAGTAGAACTCATGCTCAGGGGCGGATTCCTGAATTGAAATTATGAAGTATATAATACAAGTTGTCCTATATATACTACACAATAAGAATATATAAATTTGAATTTACTATTTTTCATTATTTATAAAATCCATACGTAATTTTTTTAAAATTTAATACTAGAAACAACAACAACTATTAGAATTAACAAGATTAGGATATTTAAATATCAAATTCTTATATATTCTTGTGTTTAAATTACTACTATGATTAAATACTGTAGCAGTGTTGTATTTTAGTACAAACAATCTTAAAGAGTTCATACCTTTTGTTTCATTAGGCCTACATAAAAGTAATTGAATAAATGAGGTGCAATAGTGTGCGCTAGTGTGCTGCGCTAAGTATCGATAGTACAATTGGCCCTGATCAATTTCCACGCTATATTTTAGTCAGGGTACAGCTACAGCAATATTATTCTAATTATTCTGTGCTCTTTGGTTTGTTATTCTGTGATTACTATGCAACCATTATCATAAAATGACAATCGATATGGACAGCTGTTAGACGAGCGGCCATTTTTTCTCTATGTATGTATGTATGTATGTATGTATGTATGTATGTATGTATGTATGTATGTATGTATGTATGTATGTATGTATGTATTCACTCTGCAAATGGATAAATACCCGGTGGCAGTGGTAACTAATTACACTCAATAATGACAATTAATAATAAATTACAATTAATAAAAAACACAATTAATAATAATAATAATAATAATAATAATAATAATAATAATAATAATAATAATAATAATAATAATAACTGCACTCATTGTATTCTTCACCTGACATAATTAGGAACATTAAATTCAGACGTTTGAGATAGGCAGGGCATGAAGCACGTAAGGGCGAATCCAGAAATGCATATAGAGTGTTAGTTGGGAAGCCGGAGGGAAAAAGACAGTTGGGAGGCCGGAGTGAAAATGACCTTTGGGGAGGCCGAGACGTAGATGGGAATATAATATTAAAATGGATTTGAGGGAGGTTGATATGATGATAGAGAATGGATTAATCTTGCTCAGGACAGGGACCAACGGCGGGCTTATGTGAGGGCGGCAACGAATCTCCGGGTTTCTTAAATGCTGGTAACGGTAATAATAATAATAATAATAATAATAATAATAATAATAATAATAATAATAATAATAATAATACGTACAACGCTTAAACAAGGGCTTTCGTGTATGTAACTACGAGCGCTATATAACAATTCCCATGTATAGTTACAGGCTGTTTATACATCCATATTATCCAGTTGTACCACTTCTTTGTTTGCATAAATTTGAGTTTTTAATCTCCTATTATTTGTAATAAATAAACTAGTTCTGTTTTCATCAAGAATAGCAATGGGTTTGTATTGTTTTATATACGAGCCGCCACTGAGCAGTAGAGTTTGAGACAATACAGCGCACGAGGTGAATGAGGTAAGTAGGTTAGCTGCGATCACTATGGAACGGCTAAATGTACAGGGACATCACTTTATTTTTACCAACATTTTTAACATTAACCTGGCTATACTCGGAAAAACTGTTGCCCCCTTCCATTACAGGAGTTTGATGTTACTAGTGCAATATGTAAACAAATCATTTTACTAGGTATAGGAGGAGAGAAAAGTAGTATATCCATTTATGTTGTAGGGAAATACGATATTACGATTTTCAGTTTGATCATCACTTTTACGGAATTTATCAAAATACAGTAGAGTAGTAACATTTTTTTTTAACTCAACTTTTCAGGCGGCTATGTTCGTTACGTAATGTCTACTTTATTTAGCATATTAATTATTGATGTTATCATACAATATAGAGAGTGCATTTAAATTGAGGGGCTCATAGGTAAAGGGCTGTAAGTGCACTTAAGTTACTTTTGAGAAAATGGGTTTTAAATATTTAAGCTTTCGTAAAATGGGTGAAATTTTTTATTTAAATTTTAATGTGTGATGCGATTAAAATATCCCTTTGCCACTAAAATTTTAGATACTTTTGCTTACACTGGATGCACTTAACTCATGTTATTACAAATGTCACTAGCATTCCTTTGCTTCTAGCCACCTCAATTCAAAAAAAGCTAATCTGAATTTTTAAACACGTTGCTGAAAATGGTTGCCGTTCATTACAATGCAGGCTTCAATTCAGTACGCATATTATTAAAAACATTTTGAAGCATATTCTCTGAAATTGAATTTATCGTTTCTTGAATATAATTTTTTAGTACGGTATTATTAATATAGGTTCTTTCTTCTATAGAAAACGCAACCATATTTATGAAACACACTATACACTGCAGTGTTTACTTCACTGCTTGAAGACTTCGAATGCAACAGCGAAGTTTGTGTGTCTGACGGGAGCAAGGACATTAGTGAAGGGGTGAGAGTGAAGTACATTCAGAAATGCAGGTACAATAAAAATGCAAGTAAAAATAAAATGATGTCCCTGTATAAAAATGTCTACTACTGCCGTTGAAGGGTATATGCAGGAGATTTACCTCGAAGAAGTAACGCGTTAGCCTGCTTAACAACTTCTACCTTCTGTTTATTTACTATTTAAGACTAACTACTGACATTGGATTATTGGTTTGGACAGGAAAGCCTCTAGCAAGCACGGGGTTTACTCGGTGGACCAATGCAGCTCAACCCGACAATTCTGGAGGACAGGAGAACTGCGGTTCAGTGCATCGGGATGGCAGCTTGAACGACATTACATGTTCGTGGAAACTGACCTTCTTCTGCGAAATGGAGCTCTGACGACAGACGAATCATAATTTTCAGTCATCACTAGGGCCGTGACATCGGTATATTTGTATTAGTCTGAGGTGAACACACGACGTCCCGGACAGAATGTAGTCGATGTGTTTCAAGTACAGCAGCGGAAGCGAATTTGACACACGCCTAAGCAGGCACGTTCAGTGTTTTTATACGATTATTGCGTATTATAAAATGAAGACAATACAATTATTGTATAATAAGGGTTCATATCGGAAAGGTCTAAAATGCTGGTGAGGTTGAAAATAATTGTTGGAAATCATACTTAAATTGTTACAAATATGGTAAAACATAAGTGTGAAAAGATGTTTTTTTTTTTTTAATATTTAGAGTTCTGCATTACAGTTTTAGAATGCCGAAAACGTATATGGCGTACAATTTTGATTTCCCTATATTTAACTGTTACATGAATTTATTTATCTGTAGCCAAAATTTTTCTGGTAATTTTCGATTTTCCAAAAATAATTGGTGTTAACATGTATAATTAATCATCCTGAAACCGAAAATCGCTTTTTTGAAATTTTTGTCTGTCTGTCACCTTTTCAATGGCTGAACAGATTTCGATGAAAATTCGAATATAAATTAAGTTCGCTGTAACTTAGACTATAGGCTATATGACATTCAAAATACTTTATTTGAAAGGGTGTTATAAGGGGGCCTGAATTAAATAAATCGAAATATCTCGCTTATTATTGATTTTTTGTGAAAAAATGTTACATAACAAAAGTTTCTTTAAAAATGATTTCCGATAAGTTTTATTCCAGGCAAATTTTGATAGGACTGATATTTAAGCATATACAAGAGTTTTAAAATAACAATACATTTTCACCGTCCCCTCAGATTATAGCGTCGTTGTTCCGTAACTCCTATGTACAAAATATAAAATTTTTCAGTAGGAAGAAAAAACAGATTTATTCATTCTATAGTAGTGGTGCATAGGAGATCGTGAATTCTTACATTTTCGAAAGAAAGAAATATAATTACATATAGGAGATTGCATTATTTGCTGTATAACTATTTAAGGTATTTTATTAATATAGCAAAAATCTGAAAATCGATGTCACATAGGAGTTATTGCAGGGGCCTTGATGTTTATCAATATTAATATACAGAGAATATTTGTGTGTTTGTATGAAGTAATCTCAGAAGCTAATTTGAATAATTCCTTCACTATTTGAAATTTGTAGTTTCTCTAGATGAATGTATTACTACATATGAGGACTGATGAAAATAGATTTTTACGCACAGAAAACTTGATATTCTGTCGAAATATTGTATAACTTGATTATTGCAACTTTATTTGGTCCACATAAAATACTCTAATTTTATACACTTAAATTCTTTTTGTTCACAGAACATAATAGTTGAGAGTTTTGTCGTAAAGATGAGTACTTTTACTGGACCATACAGCCCATAATAAATAGGCCTAAGCATTTTACCATAGAACTCACTGGAGCTGAGTTATTTTAAAAGGTGTCACGAAATGGCGTTCCTGCGCTCATAATTTACCCATATTCGTTTCCTGTGTTTCTTAAAATAATATTTATGTAGGGTAACTCATTTTTTTTATTTGCATAAACAATGATATACAACCGAGCGAGTTGGCTCAGACGGTAGCATTCGGGAGGTCCCAGGTACAAACTCCGTGGCTGACCAATCTGACTGGGGTTTTTCATAATTTCTCTCAGTCATAAAGGCAAATGCCGGATTGGAAAGATACATGCCATGATTCATCACCGCCTCAATTACCAATACCAAAAACATTAATCAAAGTCTATAATCAGTTACATGAACACACGACATCTACAACACACAATATAAACAGGAACTCAACAAGAGTAAAAACGGCCTGCTGATATACCCACACATTCTAAACACGCGACATGACCACAGATGTTAAGGCGTGAATAAAATAAACTTAACAAAAAAAAATGCACAGTAAGGTTAACATAAAAATATCTTCGTACACAATCAACTCTTTTAATTTGGAGTGATTTATTAAAGGATACATTTAAGACTAATTTGTAAAAATGTCAAACGAATTATCCTTGCACCAAAAACGGATGTTCTCTGAACCAAATGATCATTATATTTTTATTATTTGCATGTAATACTTAATAAACATGTTAAAGGAATTATCATTGCACCAAATGAGTGCTCTCTGGACCAAAATGATGGAATTTTAATTATTTAAAAACAATTTAAATTAAGTAACATATTAAACTATTTATCCTTCTATCAAACACGAATGTTCCCTGGACCAGATGTCCTATTTTAATTATGTAATTATTTTATATTTATTTGTTACAAGTGCAGCGGAGCGCACGGGTACGACTAGTATGCAATAATCGTATTTAAAACGCGGAACGTGCTTTCTTAAGCGTGTGTCAAATTCGCTTCCGCTGCCTGTACTTCAAACACCGACTACATTCTGACCGGAGTCTTATACTCGTATTCACCTCAGACTAATACAAATATACCGATGTCACGCCCCTAGTCACGACAAAGATCCTCAAAGTGTGATAACCAAAGCTCGGAACTTGGGGACTTGTGTCTTTGAACGTGGCTAAGCGACCGGACTTCAATGTCAACAAACTCCCGCTTCCAGCACAGAGGTACTGTTAGGTCTGCTATAAAGGTGGTTCCTGGCCGGAACAACATATTGATAATATTATGGTAGGTTGAAACACGTAATTTTATAGCATATATATATATATATATATATATATATATATATATATATATATATATATATATATACATACATACATGCAAAATATATCAAATTCACAGTTCTGCTCTGTACATTTTATTACAGTGTGTGACTACATGCATTCGAAGATTTTCGAACCCATAACTTCTTCGTCTGTTAGTTAAACATGATTTGAAACGAAAGAAACTTATTTCCACGTCACATGAAGTGACGGGAGCAAACTTAAAATACCGGTACTGAATGTTTTCACTGTCACTGTTTCCTGTTCAATTTTCAGCAATTGCTAGCTGATCTCGTATCTGAGAAAGATAAGTATCCTAAATTTTTCTCGAAAATAGTTTTCAATTTCTCTGTCACTACTAGGGAAGGTTCCACTACGACTTGATCCATGGCTATGGACAAATTTTCCACCGATTTAAGAGACTGCAATGTCTTTCAAAGAATGCCCGTTTCCAGTCTCTAGTTTATGTGTGGCACAACTTACAAAATATAAACTCTCCATTCGAAGAAAATAATGTATCTCCTCAGAATTCCTCCACGAAATTCTGTACCTAAAATTTAAGAAATATATTTTCAAACTTCTATAATACCCATTCGAATAACACGTATTTTCTCATTCCTCTAACAGACCGTTTACCTGTAATTCTCTGAATGTCATTTGCTTCGACACGACACAGTGTCTTCGTTCGTCTTCTTGTCATTCGATGTGGCCACTTTCTTAGTACACACGACTGTCCCTGAGCTCTTGCAGGGTGAACTTTGTATACGTTGCACCTGTGACCTTACTCATGCGCACGACACACAAGTCCCCAAGTTCCGAACTTTGGTGATAACTTGAAGATCAGTCATGTTATGCTCAATAATTTAAATATATTTTTAAAATAAGCAATAGGTACTGCCTTCCCTCATCATTACAAGTGATATTAATAATAACACACGATTCAAAACTAGTTATTTGAATATACGTAATAATATAATACACTATACGTACTTTCTAACCTAATTCTACAGTCAAGAATGACCAGGAACAATATGTGAAGTTGGATTAAATTTTGAACTCACCATAATTGCAGTGAGTGGTGGTTAAAGATCGTTTTTACTCATCCTTAGTCCATCGTCTCAGTTCCTCTGTTAAATACGCATTAAAATTAAACTACACATCCACAAGTTTAACTAACATGACTCACTCAGACTGTGTACAATTGAACCACTCTACACACAGTTCACTGAAGCGCTCTTGGCTGGCTACACGTTAACCCATAATACACGCCAACGACATCTTCAGTTCTATAAGCGGCAAAGAACTCAATGTACGGCGGTTTGTCAAGTTTTCACTATTACTTTGCTATTATTCCGCTAAGAGCTCTCATTTTTTCCGTTCATTCACAGTAGTATGGGTCGTTTGCGTCCAGTAAAGGCAATGATCAGAAAATTATTTATGTATAGAAATAATAACTAGGGAGCGGATTTTTATGTGCTAAAAATGTAAATATATTTATTTTTTATGTGCTAAAAAGTACGAAAATATTTGCTAAAAATAAAAAAATATATATTTTTTTTAAGTATGACAAAATACCTTACTTAGCTTGAAAAAAAAAAATGTTACTAGGTACTCACCAATCACACTTGAGTGCTAGTAGTTGGCCGAGAATTTCAGTGAACAACAAAGGTCATCTCCCAATTCTCCATCACAAATGCATGCCGATTATCTCTGAACAACGACTTATACTGTGAAAACGATCTTTACACATCACAGGACGTCAGACGTGCACATTTAAAGAGAGGAACGACGCAAACACATTCACCGTCAATTTCACCTACAGGCACATCCTCCAATACTTGAGCAACTTTACACATTTTTTTATATCCACTGTTTTTCCCAAACACATTCTGGAATTTGTCCCTTAGTAATTGTCCTTCTGAACCTGATAGCGAGTCTAGTTTAATTTCCACGGCACGCACCTCCCTGTTTCAGGCAACAAGTTTTTGGATATTTCGAGTTTTTTTATGGTGTCACACAAAAAGCTTAGATTTGCTAATAGGAAAGCCAAATCGTTTTTTAAACAATCATCTTTCAGTATATCTTGAAGGATATCGATTGACGAAGCCCGATAACAGGGAATAACAACAAGACATATTGCCTTACTTGATGGACATGAGCGAGAGGCGGGAGATTTGTTTAAATTAAATAATGTTCATACCCGACCTATTATCTGTTGTGTTTCACAAACAAAGCGTGGAATGAAATCATCTTCAGCAACAATAAACATTCCTAATAATTATGTGTTGCAAGATCTCTACTCCTTGTCCATGTTAATTTATTCTCTAATAATAACACTGATATGCTGCCTAGCAGTTCTCAGAATTTGTGGCAATACTATTACGAAAATGGATCACGGATACACCACACAGCGCTTAGAAACATGAAGCAACCAAGAATTCTTAAAAAAGATGACGTACTTCTGAGTGATATGATTGATTTAGTTTTAAATTTTTAAAAGCTCTTGTAAAAAAAATTCCAAAATTATGTGTTTATAATAGATTTCCTGAAAATATGTATTTACATAATTTTTTTTTTGAAAAGATGTGTTTTTATGTGAAATAAAATTCGGGTTTTAAACTTGAAACTTCATGTTCGGAATTTTTAACTTTGTTAATTGTGTTTTATCACCAAAGCTCGGAACTTGGGGACGTGTGTCTTTAAACGTGGCTAAGCGACCGGACTTCAATGTCAACAAACTCCCGCTTCCAGCACAGAGGTACTGTAAGGTCTGCTATAAAGGTGGTTCCTGGCCGGAACAACATAATGATAATATTATGGTAGGTTGAAACACGTAATTTTATAGCATATATATATATATATATATATATATATATATATATATATATATATACATGCAAAATATATCAAATTTACAGTTCTGTTCTGTACATTTTATTACAGTGTATGACTACATGCATTCGAAGATTTTCGAACCCATAACTTCTTCGTCTGTTAGTTAAACATGATTTGAAACGAAAGAAACTTATTTCCAAGTCACATGAAGTGACGGGAGCAAACTTAAAATATCGGTACTGAATGTTTTCACTGTCACTGTTTCCTGTTCAATTTTCAGCAATTGCTAGCTGATCTCGTATCTGAGAAAGTTAAATATCCTAAATTTTTCTCGAAAATAGTTTTCAATTTCTATGTCACTACTAGGGAAGGTTCCACTACGACTTGATCCATGGCTATGGACAAATTTTCCACCGATTTAAGAGACTGCAATGTCTTTCAAAGAATGCCCGTTTCCAGTCTCTAGTTTATGTGTGGCACAACTTACAAAATATAAACTCTCCATTCGAAGAAAATAATGTATCTCCTCAGAATTCCTCCACGAAATTCTGTACCTAAAATTTAAGAAATATATTTTCAAACTTCTATAATACCCATTCGAATAACACGTATTTTCTCATTCCTCAAACAGACCGTTTACCTGTAATTCTCTGAATGTCATTTGCTTCGACACGACACAGTTTCTTCGTTCGTCTTCTTGTCATTCGATGTGACCACTTTCTTAGTACACACGACTGTCCCTGAGCTCTTGCAGCGTGAGCTTTGTGTACGTTGTACCTGTAACCTTACTAATGCACACGACACAAGTCCCCAAGTTCCGAGCTTTGTTTATCACACGCAAAAAGAATATTTAATTACGTAGGAATCCGCTCCTTAATAATAACTTCGAAGGCGGATTGATACAAATTGTAATTACTGTAAGCCTATATCAGTGATGTCAACGTTCCTGCCACCAGTATGACGTGGCACAGATGGCATGTCACTATATGAACTGCAAGGCTATCTATCCACCAGGCGTATTGTTGTCACTGTACGCGAGAGCTGTATTTTTTCTGATCCTTTCTCCATTCTTTCACTTCCAGTTTCTACATTCGTTTTGATTTTACTAGGTCCATACCAGCGGTGACCAAAACTCGAGCTGCAGTGATTACATGCGACAGACAGCCTATGAAGTAAGGAGACGGAGGAAAGGTACTTGGCATGAAAACTACAACCAGTGGTGGTTCCTGTACTAACATCTTGATCAATCCCGCGGATAAAAACCCCAAACTTTGCTGTATCAGTAATGTCACTGCTGTCATCAAGAGCCAGTGAATAATACGACTTTTCTTGCTTATTTTTTTTAGCCTTCCTCTTGAATATAATCAGGAATTTTCTAAATTCTTCTCTCGATACTTGGTCGAAAAATTCGTAGTTTTTCAAAATTAAGAACTTCTTATGGACAAGTTATTTAAGCTATTTTAATCATTACTCTTTTGAGAAATTCTGTTCTATTGAAAGGTTTTAAAGCGCGAGATATTTCAAACCCCATTAGGTAGCTGACTTCCTTACATTTATTTATCTCATCTTTCTCTTCCTGGCTATGATTTAAGATATGTCAATTCCTGCCGTTTAACAGTTCGTTGGCACATAATATTGAATCAGTTTTTCTACAATATTATTATTAAACGAATAACTAATAAGTAGTTACCCTCATCTGAAGATTAAGAAGATTAAAATTGAGATAAAAACTAATAATTTTACCCTTCTAGGGAGAAGATCTAAAAATATCAATATTCATGCACGTACAGAAGAATTATAGAAACACATAATTAGTTGTCAGTAATAATAATAATAATAATAATAATAATAATAATAATAATAATACATTATTCAGCGTGACAATATTTCTATATACACCTAATTGAACCGTTGAAGATAGTAAACATTCTGTCCGACAGAATAACAAAGAAGTTCTTCTTCTCATTCCTTACGAAACCACCTCTTACTGCTTGTAGAGACAGAGTTAATAGAGCGACATGATACCGCCACTGGTTGCCTTCAGTACGTGAATGAAATACACAGCAATGTACAGGAAACTCCTCGTACCTGTTTGAATGTCTGTGATTACACGATGTAATCACGACACCCGCTTTGGTCACCGCTGGTCTATACCCATGAAGTCGGGATGAATATTATTAGCAACAGATATAGGCAAATGATTTCTCAGGTTATTGCCACTCGTCCTCACTCTGTGTTGACTTTTTTTTAGAAGTTTCGTAAGAGGAAATAGCTGCTCACAGACATATGCACTTTCAAACATGGCTATTGTTCTTGCAGCATTTTGCTTCGGGTTTGCGAATTGTGCGTCCGGAAGTGAATAGAATTGGGGATGTTTGTTTATTAACAGCAATTGCTTGAATATTGAATTTTGGTAAATGAAATTATATTTATTATTTGGAATTATTCTGTAAAATTCTATTAGATCAGATTGATGAATTTTTCACGAAGCTGAAGGTCGCATCTAGGTCGATCAATTTCATTTGAAATGGTGCGTCCTGAATATCCTTAAAATCTACTTTGAATGGGGTATCAAAAACAGAGAACCAGATTTCCATTTTTCCATGCTCTCATAACGTTTTCTGAATTGTTCTGTAGATGTCTTAGAACAGTAGTATTCAATGTTTTTTGCTAACGTACTTCCAAAATATACATTTTCGCCTCCGTGCCCCCACACTGCATTACAATTTATATAATAAATAACAAAACACTATGATAGGTATTATAGCCACAATATTATTATTATTATTATTATTATTATTATTATTATTATTATTATTATTATTATACAGTAGTTGCTTATTGATGCAATAATATTACTAATGAATTGTATAAAATGTTATGGAAGCAAGAAAAAACAAGAGTTGATATTGTAAAAGAAAATATGTAAACTGAAATAATTATCGACAAGCTTGAAACACTTGGACACGTGCTTGGACAATGTCCTAAAGGCGAGCTGCTGATCAATGCTAGACATCATCGTGTACGACATGCTTTGGCGACATCGTTAAAAACTTTAAATTGGGAGATTCATGAGGAGGTACATTGTGTGTCATCAGATGGTTCTTTTAGACGGGCAGACATTATTGCTATTAACGGACACTTAAAACGGGCTCTTGTTCTTGACCCTACTATCCGTTTCGAAAGAAACCTAAATCAGGCCCCCGGAGTTGATATTGAGAAGAAGTCTATGTATGAACCTTGTTTGCCTTATCTTTCTCAAAAGTACAACGTCCCTCTTAAACAATGGTCTGTCATTGGTTTGCTGTTTGGCAGTAGAGGTTCAATCACAAAATTCACATGGAATTATCTTAAGGAACTTCACATTCCTTTTGATTATGTAATGTCTATTCTTATAAGTATTATCAAGGATTCTCTTCAAATATTACATCATCATCATCATTAATCCACTTATATTTGCCTTCAACAATTAACTTTCTTTTTTCTTTAATGTATCACATCACATTATATTGTACATGTTTATTGTATAAGGACCCTTGTGGTCACTCAAATTCTTTGAGCTGATGTCTATAATTTATAAAAATATATAATAGTAATATGCGTTACAAGAACGGTATGTTGAAGTTTTCATGTTCGAGGAAAAGTTTGAAAAAGCGAAACGTAATTGAGCTTTTTTAATTTCCGAGAATTGAAAGAAAACATACCGCCCATGTATCGTATATTATTTTGTGCGAAGATCGTTTATTATATACCTGAAAGAGGAATTTCTAATTAGTTGCAATGAAATCTCCATCTTGGTTTCTGTTCAATGACGGCAAATTTGCAAAACAAATATATCTATCTTCAACATTGTTGCTTTAAAATGTTTTCTGTGTTTACTATACTCCAGCAGGCCGTGATATACGTCTATCTTTTTTCCCCCAGTCTATAAATGCGAACTTAAAACAAACAGCTTCCTTAATGTTATATGCATCACGAATGCAGTAACTTTAGTGGAGTTGTAGAGGTTACTTAATATTTGTAAATATTTAAAAACAATAATTAAGAGTGCAATTTAGGTGAAATTTCAGTGGTAAGTTTCCAATTTATAATTATTACTATATTGAACGTCTCTAAAAATAATATGTTAAAAGCTAAAGCAGTAAAATCAATATGTCACTTAAGCGGTAAGAAGAGGGAAATTGTTATGTGTTAGGTTGGGAATACTGAATGTGGAATTTTAGACTTACCGCGGATTGGTTTTGTGCGGAAACCAAGCAAATACGCACGATCTCGCACAATAGTAATATACGTTACAAGCGCGGTATGTTGACGTTTTCATGCTCGAGGAAAATATTGAAAAAGCGAAACGTAGTTGAGCTTTTTTAATTTCCGAGAACATGAAAACAAACATACCGCTCGTGTATCGTACATTATTTTGTGCGAAGATCGTTTATTACATACGTGAAAGACGAATTTCTAATTAGTTGCAATGAAATCTCCATCTTGGTTTCTGTTTAATGACGGCAACTTTAGAAAACAAAAATATCTACTGTATACTCCAGCAGGCCGTGATATACGTCTGTCTTTTTTTTCCCCCAGTCTATAAATGCAAACTTAAAACAAACGGTAAGGTTATGTAATGATTTATTTTTTCATTTTAATATTTTAGGAATATTATTTATATAACATTGCAGTAATAACATCGGCATCTGGAGTCTTGTTGATTTTTTCACGGCTTCCTTAATGTTACTTGTATGAGGAATACAATAGGTTTCGTGGAGTAGTAGACTTTACTTAATTTTTGCAAATATTTAAAAACAATAATTAACATTGCAATTTAGGTGAAATTGCAGTGGTAAGTTTCCAATTTATAATTATTACTATGTTAAACGTGTCTAAAAATAATATGTTAAAAGCCTAAAGCAGTAAAATGAATGTCGCGCTTAAGCGGTAAGAAGAGGGAAATTGTTATGTGTGTTACGTTGGGAATACTGAATTTGGTATTTCACACTTACCGCGGATTGGTTCTGTGCGGAAAACAAGCAAATACGCACGATCTCGCACAAAATATATTTGTCAGCATTCTTACAAACGTGGTCAATGGAATTCATACTCCTCGAGGCAACTCCGCGTACCCTTGTGGTACGAGTGCCATAGATTGACTACCACTGTCTTAGAACACCTATAAATCTTTCGAGACAAATATTCTCACAGTTATCTAAAGCTTTAAGTTTCGGAAAGTGCAGTAGATTTCCGCATTCCAACTGTTCTATCCACAATAGTAGTTTCATTTTTGAATGCTTGTATTAAATCTCATATGACTTACATCAGTTATTTTTTCTACTTGTAATGTTTGATTACATAACAAACATTTACTGTAGGCCTATGTGCCAAAATTCTGACATAAGAAACGCTTTTCCCAAGCAGGATCAAACTATTTAATACTCTCGACGAACAAGTTGATGTAGACGCATGGCTTGCCACGAAGCCATAGGTGAAATCACTGCCACAGATAGAAGAAATTGACATCGCTGGTCTATATAAACCGGCTACCAAAAGAGTAAAGTAAGTATGGATATACCCAAGATTCAGGAAATTATAGGGAAGAAAGTAGTGTAAAGAAAAACGGTGCAAGTGTAAGTGGAAATCTA
The DNA here is from genome assembly GCF_040183065.1 of Periplaneta americana. Classification (NCBI taxonomy): domain Eukaryota; kingdom Metazoa; phylum Arthropoda; class Insecta; order Blattodea; family Blattidae; genus Periplaneta; species Periplaneta americana. Next base: position 155,731,561 of record NC_091127.1, on the reverse strand, counting down.
GTATGTGAAAGTGAAAGCGTGGGGGGGGGATGAAAGAGGAATAGAAGAAGAAATAAATGGAAAGAAAGACAGAGATAGAAATAAGGCAGAGACGAACAGTAAAGAAAGGTCAGAACCTGCGACAGCTGAGGATATAGCAGAAGTATTAGATATGATTAAAAAATATGGGGATGTGATCAAAAACTGCAAGTGAAACTGGAAAAGATCGAGAAGTATAGAGGAGAAAGAAAGTGTATAAGCAGATATGTAGAATAAAATATAAGTATTTATAGGAAGTGAGAATAGTGACAAAGGATTAGGTGTAAGCAGAATAGTGAGAAAGTGAAAGTGAGCGCAATTAGGAATGAGTGATAATAGTGAGAAAGGGTTAATAGAAGTGTACAAGTGACAGCATAAAATTAGTACTAACATTTGAACATTGGAACATTAAATGAATATAAGAGAAAGATATGAGGAAAGGTCAAAGAACAAATAGGACAAATAATTCAATAATTTAATAATTTATAGAGAAAAATTGAAATTGAGATTTTAGTGAATGGTAGTTAGAGGAAAAAGGGGGTATGAAAGTAGTATATAATATTAGATATATTAGGATTATTGAACAAATAGAAAATAGCAAATGAAATGTGGGAGAAATACTGAAGGGGAGTTTGACCAAATAACAAAAAAGGTACATAGTGTAATTGGGAGTATTTGTGTAGACGTGTACTCCAAATAATGTGTTATTGTAATAATATGATAATGGTGGCACCGGATACAGAAATGTGAGGTACACCATTACATGTAAAGAAGTGCTGTGACGAAATATGTCATATATCATATGGATATACAGTTTCAGGAAAAAAAAAAAAATGGCCAATCTTGATGAAAGTCCGCTTTTATGTAGGCAACAAGTTTCGCACGACTGTCCACAAGTAGTATATAAACAGGAGCGCTTGCACATGCGAAGTAAAATTAGGCGGGCCGTTTTTTCTGGAACGTACAGATACGGATTTAAAATTTGGAGCGAGACTTGATGGCAATCAACCTGTATGTAGGCAACAATTTTGCACGACTGTTCACAAGTAGCATGTATACAGGGGCTCTTGTCTACTGCATATGCGCAGTGTGTTGTAAGGGAAAATTACACAATAAGGGAGCTCGAAATTTTATTTTAGTATTGTACAGAGTTCTCTCACAGTTTAGAGTGGCGATTTCTGCTATTTATCTGCCTATAACTATCTAGTGAGAAGTACAGTGTTACATTTATTTAGTCTAGTTCTTCCTTTTTATATCACTTATACTTAATTACTTACTTAGTTGGTTAGTTACAAATGGCTTTAAGGAACCCGGAGGTTCATTTCCGCCCTCACATAAGCACCCATCGGTCTTTGTCCTGTGCAAGATTAATCCAGTTTCTACCATCATATCCAACTTCCTACAAATCCAATTTAATATTATCCTCCCATCTACGTCTCGACCTCCTCAAAGGTATTTTCCCCTTTGGCCGCCCAACTAACATTCTATATGCATTTCTGGATTCGCCCTTACATGCTACATGCTCTGCTCATCTTAAACGTCTGGATTTAATGTTCCTAATTATGTCAGGTGAAAAATACAATGCGTGCAGTTCTGCGTTGTGTAACTTCCTCCATTCTGCTGTAACTTCATCCCTCTTAGCACCAAATCTTTTCCTAAGCAACTTATTCTGAAACACCCTTAACCTCTGTTCCTCTCTCAAAGTGAGAGTCCAAGTTTCACAGCCATACAGAACAACCGGTAATATAACTGTTTTATAAATTCTAACTTTCAGTTTTTTTGAAAGCAGACTGGATGACAAAAACTTTTCAACCGAATAATAATAGGCATTTTCCCATATTTCCTATCGTTTATACATTAATTAATATAAAAATAGTGAACTGGATATGCTGATCAGAAGAATGAAAATTTAACAACTAAAAAGAATGGTAGGCCTATTTATTAGGACAGCAATAAGGCAGCAATTTTCTTTGGAGTCCACAGCGAGGGAGTAACGGTTAGCATGTCTGACCGTGAAATGAGTGGACCCGGGTTCAAATCCTGGTTGGGAAAAATTACCTGATTGATATTTTATCCAGGGTTTTTCCTCACTCTGTTAAGAATAAATATATTATCGCCTTCATCTCACTGAGACGTTAGATTGGTATCGCAGTTGATAAAGCGTCGTAAAATAAATTTTAAAAATTTCTTTGGAACAATATTTTGTTATTTATAATGGCAGATAACTTTCACTTACAATAACATTATCATAAATAACTTACAAATGCAAGTTTTAATACAATATTGGACTTAAGACTGCCTCAAAGTTACAATCTTTGAGATGTGCGGAACCGTCTATTGTCAGAGCTCCACTTCACAGACGAAGGGCAGTTTCCACGGGCATGGTATATCGTTCAAACCGCCATTACGATGCATGGAGCCACAGTTCTCGTTACCTCCAGCATTGTCAGGTTGGATAGAGTCCGCCCAACGAGTGAATCCAGTAGTAGCCAGAGGTTTTCCTGTTGGAAAGAAGTGTTTTCAAGTATTAATGATAGTTTCATTCCTAAAAATAATTATAATAATCATCTACGACTACCAACTTTCAAGATTTCAGTAAGAAATCCCGATTTTCATACCGTTTTCTTTTTTGAAGATGATATTCTCGGGATTGTATCGTTCAGGACTTGAGAAAGTCGCCGTTATATTTGACTGTTTTAGACAATTAGTTTGGGATAATAAATTTGAAGAATAAAAATTCGAAGGTGATTGATTTTAAGCGGATGATAAAACTTCTGAGCAATATTTCTTTCGGGAGGAAAGTAAATTCGGAGTTGCGTTTCATAAATTTACGGCTCGCGAAATAACAGTGTCTCTGATTAATTTTTTTAGTAGGTTATTTTACGACGCTTTATCAACATCTTAGGTTATTTAGCGTCTAAATGAGATGAAGGTGATAATGCCGGTGAAATGAGTCCGGGGTCCAGCACCGAAAGTTACCCAGCATTTCCTCATATTGGGTTGAGGGAAAACCCCGGAAAAAATCTGAACCAGATAACTTGCCCCGAATCGAACCCGGGCCACCTGGTTTCGCAGCCAGACGCGCTGACCACTACTCCACAGGTGTGGAGTCTCTGATTAATCAGACAAGATTTCTGCTTAGTTGTTTCATGCGTCATCATACCAAGCTTAGGATTCGGGACACTTAAACAACCAATATATGCACAACTTGACTATAGAGTTCTTTGAACATAGTAGACAGATATACTGTGAATGTAAACAACGACGTCAATGTTTTATATTCTACTGTTAACAGTACAATCTAGTGACGGTGGAAAATCCTCAGAAGTTTTCAAGTCTCTCGACGACGTTGAAGGCGTTAGCGTTACAATAAATAACCATGTACATACTTGCAACTAATTAGAAATAACTGTTCACTATGAATTGAAAATGCACTGTGATGGTGAGTTCGTTTCGTAGGGAGAGACGGAAGAATACTGTACCTCTGATCACGAACCGGATTGTACAGTAACGCACAGGTAAACAAAACTCAATGCGCCACCTCACTCCATCTGTATTCCGTTGCACTGTAATTTCACTTCATTCTTAAGTTGTCTCGGATCCTAAGCCTGGTCTTAACCATACTTTGCAAAGGCACGAGTAGGCCTATGTCTTAATGACAGGTGCTATATATATGTTTCGTCAGACTTAAATTGCTCTGTTGGGTAAGGTAGAAAAATTAGATGGAACATACAGGATGTTTAAAAAAAGTGTCGCACATTTCTACAGGAGGTAGTATAGGTCGAAACTAGAAAAAAAAGCTCCTATAAACAAGTGTCCGGAAACAAATATCTGTTGAGATATGGACCATGCTGTATTGTGTCTATGATCGTCATTCGTTTAAAAACACAAAACAATGGTGCATGTTTTGAGCGTGTATAGCATCCCTGAACAGAAGTAAACAGAGAATGTAGAACAAAGGTCCAGGATACTAAGGTGCCTATGATTTTATTGTGTTTGTATTTATTTATTTGTTTTATTTGGTTATTTTACGACCCTGTATCAACATCTGAGGATATTTAGCGTCTGAATGAAATTGAAGGTGATAACGCCGGTGAAATGAGTCCAGGATCCAGTACCGAAAGTTACTCAGCATTTGCTCGTATTGGGTTGAGGGAAAACCCCGGAAAAACCTCAACCAGGTAACTTCTCCGACCGGGATTCGAACCCGGGCCACCTGGTTTCCCGGCCAGACGTGTGGACTTGTGTTTATAAGTACGTACAGTATTCAGTGGTGTAGGCTGTCTTTCTGTTTATACACGATGGGGCACCACTCCACTTTTACGCCTCGTGCGACAATACCTAACCCAGATGTTTAATGGGCGATGGATTGGTCGAGGAGGTCCAGTAGCATGGCCTCCCCGATCACCTGACCTAAATCCTTTGGATTTCTAGCTATGGGGACATTTAAAAATATTGTGAATGCCACACCCATCGACAATGCACAAACGTTACAGGAGCGTATATGCAATGCATGTGAGACAATCCAACAAACAGCCAAGTGTGGTCGCAAGAGTTCGTGACTCACTGAGAAGAAGGGCTGAAGCATGTGTAACAATGCGTGGTAACCACATGGAGCGCCTTCTCCAGTGTCTACGTAACAGACAGGTGGGTATCGTAGGCCACAATACAGCATGGCCCATATCTCAACAGATATTTGTTTCCGGACACATGTTTATAGGAACATTTTCTTTAGTTTCGACCAATGCTCTTGATAGTAGTATTATGCCACATATAATATTGAATGGGATTCTTGTTAAATACAGTGAAACAGTTAAAAGTCTTGGCATTTTTATGGATAGCGATCTAAATTGGAACACTCAAGTAACACACATTTGCAAAAAAATATTTTCTCAACTTCACTCCTTGTTCCATATGAAAGAATTTCTACCGCTTAGTCTAAAAAGAATCTTATTCAGACGCTTGTAATGTCCCATTTTGTTTATTGCGATTCCTTGCTAACTAATGTAAGTTCACTCTTAGCTGACAGACTACAACGTGTTCATAATGTGTGCATACGATTCATCTGCAATACTCGTAAATTTGACCATATAACACCTTCCCTCCAGTTACTTTCATGGGTGCGTCTGAAGGAACGAAGAACAATACATTCACCGTCTCTTCTGTTTAGAATCATGCATAGGCTACTTCTACTCCGAATTATCTGTTATCGCGCTTTCAATTTCTTACAACTCTTCGAAACCGACATCAAGCACTTCTTTCTATCCTTCATCATAGAACGTCTTTATACTCATCTTCCTGTACTGTAGAAATACCTCGCCTCTGGAATTCGTTACCTAATGACGTCAGGGACTGCCGGACTTTATCACAATTCAAAATTAAATTGGAAAATTTTGTCTTAGTTAATGTTTTTAGGTATTGCTAGAAGTATTGATTTGTGTTTTTTTTTTCTTTTTCTTTTTTAATCTAGATTAAAATTGCAAGTTTTTTGTTTATATTAGTTAATTAGTTAGGATACAATTAATTATGATACTTAATCACTCATTTAAAGTCTGTGTGACTGCAACCTGTGTACAGAGGTGCATGGTTTCGAGAGAGGCATTGTGACGATACGCCACTCGCAGATCAGAGGCAAATACAAATTTGGAACGGAGTTTGACTCCAGTGAGTGAGAGGGTGGGGGTTGGGGAGGTAGGAAGTATGAGAAATGCATAGCTATCATTGCGAGCCACAATGTGCTCTCGAGTCACATTTTCGCCACGGCTGACATAGAGCACCTTCTGTAGTATCTACGTAACAGACTGGTGAGTATCGTAGGCCACAATACAGCATGGCCCATATCTCAACAGATACGAGGGGGATCCAGGAAATAACGACCGTTCGCGCATACCCGCCGCGCAGCTGACTCCCCTTCCTTGTTTGAAGGTCAACTGGCTTCCTTAACATATGTTCTCATAATGTTGTGAGTACTGGTTACAACTTACAACAAGTCGCCATTGTGCATTTTGTGTTACTTCAAAATGAACGACGTGATTGATAATCCCGCCGACTGTGAGGTGAGGAGTGTGATTCGATTTTTGAATGCCCGACATTTGAAACCTGCAGAAATTTTACCGGCATTTGAAAGAAGTGTATGGTGATACGGTAATGAATGAAAGAAATGTGAGAAAATGGTGCGAAATGTTCACAATGGGCGAACAAATGTCCACGATGAAACTCGACCCGGACGCCCATCACTCATCACAGAAGACCTGAAGACTAAAGTGAACGACAGAATCTTGCAAGACAGGCGCACATCACTCGACGAATTGCATATTGCCTTTCCTGACATTTCTCGTTCTTTGCTTGGTGAAATTGTGTCGCAACATCTTGGCTACCACAAAATCTGTGCCCGCCCGCACACTGCTGCTTCAACTCGAGAATTGCTGGATCAATTCGGTTGGGAAATCTTTGATCATCCGCCCTATAGTCCAGACCTTGCTCCTAGCGATTTTCACCTTTTCACTAAGCTGAAAGACTTTCTGGGTGGTACGCGTTTTGGAAGTGATGAAGAGTTGAAGAAGACAGTGAACACCTGGCTTAATGAACTGGCGGCAGAGGAGGACGGGAATTCTAAAGTTAGTGAACAGATACGACAAATGTTTAAATGTAGGTGGTGATTATGTAGAGAAGTAAAGGAAGCTTCAGTTATGCAACAGACTTTGTTTTTTCAAATAAATAAATATATTTTTTTAACTATTACAACAAAACGGTCGTTATTTCCTGGATCCCCCTCGTATTTGTTTCCGGACACATGTTTATAGGAACATTTTCTTTAGTTTCGACCAATGCTGTCTCCCGTAAATATATGCGACACTTTTTTTGAACAACCTGTATAAGACAATGATCTATGTAATCGTATTTCGGGACTATGATAGCGGACGTGTTCTCAAAATTAGAGAGCCAAAACCCCACATCTTCAGGAGGGTGCCATTCATAACTATTATATAACATGTTCTTACCAAATATCGTGATGAATTCTCCTTCAACAAATCTATCATGGATGCCGATGAATATGTAGTCGTTGTGTGTTGCTCCTTCCGTCTTCGTCACTTTGCTGAAGAGGTTTTGAAGAACTTTAGATTCGTCCTCAGAATTTATTATGACCAGATGTCCTCCCTCCTGCTGACATATTACTCTTGCTTCATCCCAAGTCTTCGGAATTTTATGAAATTTGTAATATCCCAGACCAGCGGATAACTCGTATCCTGGAGGAATACTGGGAGCGGCAGTAGGAGGAGGTGCTGAAATCAGTAAGAGTTCATTATTGAATACTGTCTTTAACAGTCAGAAGTAATGGTTACAATTTGTGCTCAAGCAGTAGACTCTAGAGACATCAGTAAAATAGATGCTAATGATTTAGTGGTTACCATCGAGCAACAACTTCCAGAGGTTTATTGTGTAGCTGAACGCCATTTGGACAACTGAAACTAGTAGTTCAACATCGTTCCATATTAATTGAGAGTGACAATAGCTATTTTCTTCAAGAATCTGAAGTTCAAAGGAACGGATTAACTTCTCTGCAGCTGAGTCAGCGATAGTCTATTAACATCGTCGATTCGAGTGTGAATTTTCGTATAAATTATCTATATAAAGTCAACTTGCACACGAAGCCCAACAGTTCACCACTATCTCACGAGAAACTGCTGGCCCATAATTTTGCTTGGGGATCTCTCAGTAACTGACAATATTCTTTTACCTGCGATAAATCTACGACTTATGACCTTCCGTTGTAACTCATTTTCTGATGGAAGTCATGTTAAGATTCTGTCACCCCTTAAAACTACTATCTATCTATCTATCTATGCTGGGTCTGAACCCGTGACATTCTGGTCTACTAGCAAGCTTGATAACTACAAGACCATCGAGGAGAACTGTCCTCACGGACCTAAGGAGCATTCGCTTTGAATCGTGTTCCTTTATAAGACATAATTATCTTATTAATCGAGTAATAATTAAATAATCCATATGTAATCATCGGAAAATTTATTATACAACTGTGAAGTAGAAACTTATGTTTAACTTAGGTATTATTTCACCTGTGATTGTAGTAATGATCTGGACAGACTTGACGCCTGCACATGTGGTTGTGGTCTGCTCCAGATCCACTTGCCAGAGATCTTTCTCATGTTGGTTGGAGGACGACTGTTCATGTTCCCCGTGTTCTAGACGCACCTAAAGGTACAGAATTTCAATGAACACAACAAAGTTACATTTGAGATACCGAGCGCTTTTCAGTTTCTACCGCCAGTCAGCGTTTAGGAGAAAATCCATGCATAATTTTTAGTTATTTTATAAGTAAACCTGCACTACAACACGATCAATCTGTGAAGAGTGATGCAGCATCATTGATAGGATAACTAGATTTAGGCCTATGCTATATTTAATTGTCAATTCTGCTTTTCCTTTGAAAAATCATATTTTTTATGTTTTTCATTATTTTAGGCTAATTTCTTAGTAAGTCATACGATTAGGGGAGACTGTTGTACCTTTAAACACTTATCACATTTTATTTTTTTTAAATTGGGAAATGATGTTTTTTAAATTAAAAAATACTTTAAATAATTATTGAAGATTCCTTTACAATTTCGTGTATATATTTTACTGTTCTACACATCTATTAAGGATGGAAAAAATAAAATGTAATATGTTCAAAGGTATAACAGGTTCATGTACCTTAGAACATACACTCTTATAAGTTGGAACAAATGTAATATAAGTGGGAATATAGTTGTAAGAACTGACAATCATATTTAAAATGTATTTGCAATCATAAACCAGAGCAGGCTGCTCTGATTGAGATTTTATTTCCTGGAGATACAAGAATTGCTTCAACAACTTTCTTCAAGGCATCCGGATCAATTGGGGGCCTCTTAATTCCAGATTTAGTTCGTGGCATGATCTTAAAATAAAATAAAAACGAAAACCAATAGTATTATGTACCTTGGAACATGTTCCGTGGTACAAGATGTTCTGTGTTCAAAGGTACAAGAAGGTGCACGTTTAAACAAATGTGGCTACCAAAACTATAGATTCGAATAAATCATGGAAATTAAAATATGTTATTACTCACCAGATAATACGGAACACATTGTACTTAATGGATGGTAACAAATACAATCTGGTTTTATGTTAGATAACATATACCAATGAACGAAATATTTACTTTTGGTACTAAAAAAGATTCTTTCGTTCACAGAACTCATACTTTGCAATAAATCAAACCAAAACTACGACCAGAGCTACTTAGCGGCTTTCCCTACATTCTACTTCAGTTTGAGTCCTCTACGTAGTAGCAAAAAATAAAAAACAAAAAATGTTCAAAGGTACACTATGCTAAAGGTACAACAGTCTCCCCCTATGTTGTTTCTAGTGGCTTCCGTGAACGTTGACCCAAGTCATTTTCCCCTGGCTTTTCAATAAAAAGCTTCTAAACTTCCAGTCTTATCTTTATTTCCATCAAGCTTTCTAAAATTCACCAAATGTTCTTTATTTAAATCAAACTACGGTTATTACTAGACTTCGAAGTTGAGGCACATAAACTCTGAAGTTACGTGCACATAGGATAAAGCAGTGTTTCAGAGCTGCTGGCAAGGTAGTTCTCTCCCATCATACACACACCGTATCAGTTAGAGGTAATGCATTAATTTCTTACTGAATTGGGTTTGTATATTGAATATTAATTACATTTTCTTTGGTAGTGCGTAAAATGAATAGCAGTGCCTAAAGTGATTACTTACTTTTTACACACTAGTGTTTAAAGACTCACTTTAGGCAATGATAACAGTGGGTAAAATGCAACTTTACGCACTATCATAGAAAAAATACTCCATAACACGTTGCTAAGTAAAATAACATAGCAGCGTGTTTTCCATTTTATTTAACAACTATAATTCCGTCGCTCTTATTTCCGGCAGCCAATCATGTTTCAGGTCGGCTACATTTAAACTTGTGCGCCTTGTGATTCGCTGATGATGACGTTATGCATTTCCTAAGGCTCGATAAATACTTAATATAATCGCCCGCCATTTTGGCTCTTTCGTTGGCGTTCGCAGAAAGCACACGAGGACGTTATTTGCCGCTCAATTATTTGCTGAATTACAGTGCATTTGACTTATTATCATAGGAGCTACGACATGACAATGTTTAACGGTATGGCAAATAGATTCCTCGTCTGGTAGCTCGGCAACGAAAGAACAAAAAATGGCGAACGGTACTACGTACCTAGACTTTATAGAGCCTTCACTTTCTAAGACGTAAGCAAAGAGGAGGAGTCACGCCGGGAATAACAGCGTCGCGACTATAATTTAACAATAAAGACAAACTGGCAGTACAAAAGTGTCAAATAATGACCTACTTTTGCAACGAAAATAGATAAAAGTATATTTAGGCCGCAGTGCTTAGGGCCACCCTCTCCCGGTCAATATTGGCAGTGCCTCTGCAACGCATCGTCCTGGCTTGTATTTATACATTAAAAAAAAAAGAATGCAACGCACGGAATTTTCGCGACTTTAGTATTTCTCGATCAGGGCTCCAGATTTGATACCTGTTTAAATCTTAGACTCACCTGCGCCGTCCAGTGGCCAGTCTTGTTTCTATTGCTCGTGATCGAAAACTTGAAGTCACTCGGGTCAGCTATAGGACACTCCTCAGGAACTGAACGCACGAACCTTTGCAGTATGGGGATAGGCAGCTCACACACACACAAGGTAGCCGTCAGTAGTATTGACAGGGGCAGTAAGGCTTTCGTATTCATCATTATGACTGAAAGTGTGGAGAATTACATTATTAACAAATCCTACAATAAAAATTCCCCAAGGATAAAAGTCATCAAAGAAACGATTTTATCCGTCGTTGTGACTATGTGGTTGCGCGTGCATTTCCCAACAAGTGGTCCGAGGTTTGATTTGCAATAGTTACCGAATAAAAGGGTGTTAAACATTTGGGGGGGGGGAACTATTTTCAGAGAAAACTATCAACTCTCCACCAATATGGTATTAAACTTTTTTGTTAGATACAACATGAGCTATTCTCTCTGGAAATCTGCAGGGTTATTTCACTTTCAGTCTGTATATCTTATTTTAATTTTAGTATTAAACAATTTTATTGATGGTAATGGTGAGTCACACGTCTTGCAGATCGCATGAGGGAAGGTGGACATTGGAAGTGCCGTTTAGCGGTAAAATTATAAAATAATCCGGTGCAATCCCTGTATGCAAGCATATATTTACAGTAGGCATTCATTCATATTTGAAGGGTACACGGGAAAAACGATCAAGGTCCATCAAAAAACGAAATTGAGTTAATAACGCTATCTTATAGTGGAAAGGAAGTACTATCGTGTGGTCTAGCTAGTAATAAGAAATCATCGTTCTTGACATTCCACTACGTAAATTTCTATTAAATACACACATAACAAAGTATTAAGTGCTTAAACTTTAAATTCGTTTTTCTCGAAATTTTCTAAAATTGACCTTCATCGTTATTCCCGTGTACCCTTCATTTGGGAAGTGATATTTTCAGAAATGTTTACTGGCTCTTAGTGGTATTTAATAATTAAAATCTCTAAATGTTTGTTCCTAAAAATGTCTTTCTGAAGATTTATTTTTTTTTTATATTTTATTGGATTATTTTACGACGCTTTATCAATATCCAGGTTATTTAGCGTCTGAATGGAATGAAGGTGATAATGCCGGTGAAATGAGTCCGGGGTCCAGCACCGAAAGTTACCCAGCATTTGCTCGTATTGGGTTGAGGGAAAACCCCGGAAAAAACCTCAACCAGGTAACTTGCCCCGACCGGGATTCGAACCCGGGCCACCTGGTTTCGCGGCCAGACGCGCTGACCGTTACTTCACAGGTGTGGTCTTTCTGAAGATATTTCGAGGAAGATAAGATGGCAAAATGTACTGTAATAATCATTGCAGTAATCAAATTCTTCCACAGAGAGTAACATACAGTATTACATGTGATATCAAATGAAGAAGAATTCACTTACCTTAAAGCCTGTCTTCGTGTTGCCCAACGAATGCCGTTTGGACCAGTCGTGTTCCGTTTATATGGGAGTCTGTTTCGCCTTGAACTTGGTTGCAAACAAGTTTCCAAGATAATGCAGTAAAGTTAGAGATGATGATGTTGGGATTCCCTTGCACTGCGTCCGCGATAAAGCCAGACATTGACTCCATGAAAAATAAACGAAGAAGAGTGACTTCTGAGAACAAGGAAGTCAATTATGACGTAACTGCTGGGTCAAGTTGCGCACTGTAATGTCGGCAGCCTTAACTTCTGTGGCGAACATTCACAGCCATCACGCGCAGTTTTCTGTTCTTCACTTAACTAATTACATTGAATGCGCAATACTACGTATTTGAACCAGTAAGTACATCATACACGACAGCAAATGCTGGCTAGCTGGGATGAAAAAGAGAAAAATGACTAACTGTGTGTCCGGATATCGCTATGCTATTTCGAAAGCTTTACTAATTTGATTGGAATAGTTTTCCAAGACATAATAATGTACATATTGAGTGTTAGAATCATAAGTAAGAATCTTATTTAAGTGTAGATGGTTGTTTTGGTGTGTGGAAAATGAAAAAAAATTACCTGAAAGCAGCCCGACATAGATTTGGTTCTAATGAACATAGATTTTTGGAATTTTTTTGTGCTAAATGATGGAGCTTTTGGCTATTGAATTAACCTAGAATAGTTTCCATGTAGTTCTTTGTAAGACAGAAATAATTTTGTTTTCTTTCTCCCCGAAGGTTACATTTTTCGTCCTGTCGGTACACTTTTCTCAGAACGGGATGTTCGCCTTAAGGCCCATTCACAATGAAAATTAAACATAAACATAACGTAAGCATAAAACCTTGTGTCCATGTTATTTAATGAAAGCATTCACAATGAATTACATAAGCATAAACTTAATCTTAATCATAAGACGTTAAAATGAAAGTTTGCAAACTCCAAACTTTCATGCTTATGTTTATGCGATTTGGAAACAGTACACAAGCGGAAAGCGTGTTTTCACTTTTTGTTTGTTATCTCATGGGCTTTGCCTACAGGCAATATTTTGATCTATTGGCCGTGATGATAGCTAGGCGCGCAACATGGAATCATATGACGAAAAGTTGATTATTTTATATCTCCGTTTCTTTGATTTAAAGTATTGAAAGCCATATACTGATGCCATTGTAGTTATTAGAAACATAAATTGAATAGCTATATCGTCAGTCATTGTGCAATTCTCCATTTTTTTTTAATAGATTCTGTAGTTTTGTTGATTCGGTATGTTTGTTTCCACACATGTGTTATGTTTACGATATGTTTAATTTTCATTGTGAATGGGCCTTGGCTACTAAAGTTTGTGGCATATGTTTATGTGCTTATGTTAATGTTTACGTTATGTTTAATTTTCATTGTGAATGAGCCTTTAAGGCTAGAATCATATGACACCGCACACGTTGACTCATGGATGGTCGCTTTACTGCATACATGGGCACAATTTTCGGTTACGTGAGGCACTCGATTTGAAACAGTTGGTTTACTAGGACAGGAGACTGCAGAGTAGGATGGGAAATATAAACTGCTGTGACCTGCGTCACCTTATCGTAATCGCTAAGGCGGTCAGTGGCGAACTATTAGGAAAGCGCTTGGTTGACGTGAGACTCTCGAAAACTTTTATTCAATTTGGCAAATTAATTCGGCACCTTTAATCATAAACCTCTTTACTATTTCTTCACCATTGAATTGATTTAAATCACAGGCGAGAAATTGCGCAACTAGCCAATAATATTCCATCACGTTGTCTATGTTTATTTTCTTGAATATTCTGGCGTTTATCAAGATTGCACGTTATCGACCTAAAATAATTTCAGAAAATCATATTTCGTTTTCTACGCACATTTGATATATTTTTTTATAAATTTATTTTGGAAATAATACGTACAAACAACATTTAATTCCTCGTACCTTTTCATGCAGCGTGATTAAGGTATAATGTCGTATTTAGTATACTATGCAAATGTTAAGATCATATATTTTCTTCGGAATAGTACGAAAAATAACATTTAATTTGTCTTACCTTCTAATTCAGCATGTTCTTTATGACATAACGAGTAATGTCGTTGTATATTAAATTTATTAATGCCTAAAGGCTGGTTCACAATAAACCGGGAACGGAAACGGCAACAAGAACGAAAACGGAAATAATGTTAAAATAAATGTATTTAAATGTGAGCTTGCACAATAGTTAATTGTGAATCCTCACATTTAAACACATTTATTTTAACAATATTTCCCTTCTCGTTCTCGTTGTCGTTTCCGTTCAAGGTTTATTGTGAACCAGCCTTAATAGGATTTTCAAGCATAACATACATCGTATGTTCTCCCCTTCTAAACAGCAAAAAAACTATTCCTCCCATTTATCATGAAATAATAGTTTTCTAACGCGTACACACTGCTTTGATAATGCCATTATGCCACCACTGATATTGCTTATGAAACTGATATAGAACCTGCCCACGCCTAGGAGCTGTGTGAGGGAGGAACGAGGACTGTGAAGATGATGTCACTCAAAGCGATAAGCTCTGTGAAGGTCAGTGAGGCATTATTTCTCAAGTGAGGCACGATGCCCATCCGTGCTCTATTGCTAGCAAGAGGGCTTATTTGAAGGCCTCTTGATTGCTAGCTTTCCAGCACGCTGTAAGCTCCAAGAATGGTTTCGTCTCGGCGTGGAGTTACAGAGATATTGGAGAGGTGGTCTGTGGACCAGATGTCAATGATGACTTGTGTAATTAGTAGAGACGACTTTTATCAATTATTTGTGTAATTCGCGCTTTTTAATTTACACAAATTTGTATTCTATTTTAAACTACGCGCGTGTGGTTTAGTTTTGACGTTAATTGGCCGTAACTCGGTAACCAGCAGCGTTGCCAACCTGAACACGAGCGAGTCGGCTACAAACATCCCGAAATTCAGCTACAAAGACTGAAATTAAGCTACGCTCAAAACTTGAAGAATTTGCGTATATGTTGTTCAATGTGCTGCGTTTAACGATGATTTCATTGCCCATTATATTAGTTTAATAAAAATAATTCGAAAGAGCTACGAATACAATTATTATTATTATTATTATTATTATTATTATTATTATTATTATTATTATTAGTATTATTATTAATGGGGTTATTAATGTTAATATTTATAATAATCATTATTTCTTACAAACTAAAAAATCAATACATAGGCCTAAGCATCAACACACTTCTATAGATTTAGTAAAGCGTTGCTCAACCCAATCTACAAACCATGCAGGAATATAAAAACGGGAAAGTATTTATTAACTCATCTAATGAAATCCAGTTGATCCTTCTGATAACACTTGCTAACATAAGTATACAAAAAAGTCACAGTGCCCATGTGTTTATACATATTTGTCTACGTATTTATAGGTACATATTTACAGTTATTGAGTAATAAATAGAATCGACGATCAATGTTATGATGTTTACAATGTTTTCGACAACGTGTCGCAGCAAGTGGACACTGGGATAGATATGCGTGGGAAGGGCCAGTTTTTAACATCTAAGAGGCTTAAGTTTCATTGTTATTTTGAAGTCGGAATACGGTTATTTTTGCGGAGTAGGCGACCCCTAATAAAAACTCTGTTGTGTGCCGGGAAGTTCACAAACAGAGGAACTGTCAGGTTACTGGTTTACTTTTGTTGGGTAGGCGACCCCTAATAAACCGCCTGACGAGTGTCTGCAAATTCACGAGTACAGAAATTGTGAGTTAGGTAATAGGCGCTATTCACATAATAGGAGAATAAAACTGAAAATAGCAATGCTATCCTTGCCATAAATGCGGGTCACATTGTTCAGAATTCAGTCTGTGACACAAAGTTTCTACCGGTATGTTTTCGTAATTTTAATGAGGAAGTGAGGAAATTCTGGTGGGTATTAGTATGAGAAAATAAATTTGTTAAAAGAAAGTGTTTACACATAAAATTTGAGTATTCACAGATGGTCGCTCGATCGAATCTCAATTCGGCTACATTTTGACATTCGGCTACGACCATTCTGCTACAAGCTGCATGACTAAAAATTAAGCTACGTTTAGCCGAATTCGGCCACGGTTGGCAACGCTGGTAACCAGTAAAGATTTTGAGCAACGGTAAATTTAAAACGAATTTCCATTCTTACTCAACATTTTTCTCGCTTTGACCCCCCATCTAACGTGAAAAACAAAAATATTTACCGCTTACCGTAAATTTTTTTCTGTGAGCAGATCACTTCAAAGTTAGTATTTTTTTTCTCACTTTTAAAAACAATATTTTGACTTCGAATTGTTTTCTATGCTTCCCTTGGACATTGACCTACCAATACAAAAAATTGCAGCGCGATTGTTTGAATATCATAGATGCTACGACGTGATAATGTTAAACGGAGAGGGAAATCTCATTCTTGGTTACTCCGACTATCAGCCAGCGGCCTGTCAAGCTCCGCCTTGAGCATACCGCTTGCTTCACGCGTGGCGGGAATCCTGCGTCAGTGGTTGTAAAGTTTTAAAACACTGCACACATCGGATGTAGAAAAACTGATTGCTCGTGTGTTCGATAGACCTGCCACGACATTAACGTTTCGTATAGATTCAAAACTGGAGGTAGAATTTAATTATTTTTTAATTACAAACTACTAATGAATTCGGATGAATGGACATCGTCGTTCACCAATAGGCCTGATTTGGAGTCTTCGATCTCATTTCAAGAGTTTAATCGCTTTCTTCTGTATGTGCCTTAATACCACGAAAAATAAAAAAATAAACAAATAAATAATACCTAATATCAATCAAATCATTGAGAATGTTCACTAGGCACTATTTTGTAAGAATTGTACAGTTTACCTCAGTGTGAGTATAAGCCGTTCTTCCTGCAAAATAGGATTCCCTGGCAATTTTTCCAAGCCTTCTGTATGAAATCTTTGGTTAAATAGAGAAGATAATCGAAAAATTTAGATTTCCACTCTCGGGTAGCTAATGAATTTTTCTGGAAAGTTCCGCAGATATTTAAAAGGATAATATTCACCAAACGCAACCCTTTCATTATTTATAGGGTGAAGGGAACACTCTCGAGAAAAGAATTCTTGTAATAATAACCACTTTGATTCTGCACTGTCTAATAAATCAAATTCGTCCTCACTACTTGAATCCCTTGCGATATCAAGTCTATACAGAGATTCCAAGGAGATGACCTAATCAGCTGTGAGTCAGCTGAGAGATTAAAGCGACCTGCAAACAAGCTCCAATTTGTGCACACCAAGCTTCCTTGTCTTTCATAACACTGATAGCGGAGCCTGCTAGCTTTAAAGCTAGGCGCCAAGTGTTCGTACGACCGTGCAGCCGCTGGTCCCGGCAGAATGAAAATATAACAATTTAAAAAGAATGGCATTTACTGGCGCGGAAATAAGACAATAAGTTTCTTCTTCACATCATGTGCTATTTTTTGTACTGACCAGACAATGAAACTTGTTGCCCGATGAAAGAGGTTTGCTATCCCCTTAATATAGGTACGAGTTTGTTTACTTGCGCGTGAGTAGAGTCATGATCAGCGGTGGAGAGGGATAGGCAGAAATCACAGATTTTGGTATAATGACATCAAGCGTGGAATGAATATAGTAATTTCTGGTAATGTAGGGGAGTCGGTAATTACTTACTTACTTACTGGCTTTTAAGGAACCCGGAGGTTCATTGCCTCCCTTACATAAGCCCGCCATTAGTCCCTATCCTGAGCAAGATTAATCCATTCTCTATCATCATACCCCACCTTCCTCAAATCCATTTTAATATTATCTTCCCATCTACGTCTCGGCCTCCCTAAACGTCTTTTTCCCTCCGGCCTCCCAACTAACACTCTATATGCATTTCTGGATTCGCCCATACGTGCTACATGCCCTGCCCATCTCAAACGTCTGGATTTAATGCTCCTAATTATGTCAGGTGAAGAATACAATGCCTGCAGTTCTGTGTTGTGTAACTTTCTCCATTCTCCTGTAACTTCATCCCTCTTAGCCCCAAATATTTTCCTAAGCACCTTATTCTCAAACACCCTTAATCTCTGTTCCTCTCTCAAAGTGAGAGTCCAAGTTTCACAACCATGAAGAACAACCGGTAATATAACTGTTTTATAAATTCTAACTTTCAGATTTTTTGACAGCAGACTCGATGATAGAAGCTCCTCAACCGAATAATAACAGGCATTTCCCATATTTATTCTGTGTTTTATTTCTTCCCGAGTATCATTTATATTTGTTACTGTTGCTCCAAGATATTTGAACTTCTCCACCTCTTCAAAAGATAAATTTCCAATTTTTATATTTCCATTTCGTACAATATTCTCGTCACGAGACATAATGTAGCGAGTCGGTAGGCAGATTAATTAACCATTTCTGTTTGGACTTAAAGTCTGAAATATAATAATTATTTAAGCGTGTCAGTAAACTAGTGATTCAGAAAATTGAAAAATATGAGTTACAAGATTTATATATCTGCGACCGAACACGAGCGCTGCTCATTCGGTCCGTAAATTTTATTAATATTATTGTATCCTCTTTTTTATTTTGATGTATTAATTTATTTTTATTTTTATTGTTGTAATTATAATCTGTAGTCTGATGTATTATTCTGTATTATAATGTTCTGTTCTATTTCTTCTAATGATTCTATTCATTTTCTTTCATTTTTGTATTTTAACATCTAGACCAGTTTTGTGTTCTGCAAATAAATTTCCTAAATATATCAATATAACAATTATTTTTAAATTTAAATTAATTATACAACAGAGAAAATATTGTACAGATAAATGAGGGACTCACAACCAGATTGGACCAAGTCCACCAGTGATCAGTTTGTGGATTAATGCAATCTCGGATGAAGATAACTTAAGATTTATTCGTTGCCATAACAAACAAAATCCATAATTCATTTGTTACTCCACAGGGGGCAGCATTTCCTATGGAAGGTGAAGGTTGCTAAGCGTAAGCCAGGAACTTTAAGACTCAATATCTCAGAACTATTCCAGATGGACTTGGTCCACTCTGGTTGTGAACCCCTCAAATGTTGATAACCCCAATGTTAATGCACTCACAGAAAGGGTTAAAAGAATGAGTTACTTCAAGGAAATTTAAGAATATTGATTGCAGTGTAGCGTTTCTTATTTTGAAAGAAATAGATTTGAAACAAACATCCAACACTTCCAATGTTAAAGTTGACGTGATTGGGGTATTCCGAGCTTTCATGCTGAATTATCCTGAATTTAATTTGCTGTGTTGCAATGTGTCCGGGTTCCTTATGCATCTGTTGACGCAGAAAGGGTTTTCTCAAACTATAGTGACCGTAGGCGCAGAATGTAAGAACATAATATTGTCATGCAAATCTAGTCTTTCAGGTAAGGCTATCTGTAAAGCAGATTTGAATAATTTCAAGGGAAAAATTGTTCCGGGGCCGGGTATCGATCCCGGGACCTCTGGTTGAACGTACCAGCGCTCTTTCCAACTGAGCTACCCGGGAACTCCACCCGACACCGTCTCAACTTTTCCCTTTATATCCACACAACTCGCGTGGGCTGACGAAACGCCAGAGACCCACATCGAGTGCACGCAAACTCTGTGTGACTTGGAATTGTGGTTTTCTGTTAACGTACACAGTGACGTATATATTATGCCGGCCCCGGAACAATTTTTCCCTTTAAATTATTCATAATATTGTCACATTTGTTATGCTTTCATTCCACAAGTATAAACAGCAGAGTTACATAAAATACAATAAAATGTTTTATGCTCGACCATGCCGAAATGTAGTAATTATACACCTGGTAGCAGTCCTTTAATGCATGTCATTAAAGTACACCTATTCAATAAAGTTCAGGTTTTCGATTATTCTCGGATATGCAATCAAAAGACAACTAGCAAACGTCACGCAGGCTGGAAATCCAATACTGTCGCAGAAGGTTATGTTCTGTTACTATAATAATTAGCGTTAATTAAAATAATATTCAAATAAATTCAATTCGTCATCTCGTTTTTCAATGTCGAATTCAATTTCAAGGTTATATCAAGTTTAACGAGATTACATCAAGGTCGTCGACATTCGTTTCGGGAAAAAAAATCAATACTTTCGCGTCTGCGCACATCTCACAATTCACGAGATTGCACAAGGTCAGTTCCCTTCCCATTCACATGAGATAACGTGAAAGTTATGAATAATTTCAAGTTAGAAATATGGTCGAGCATAAAAAGTCCTATGAAACTTGCCTATAATGGTAATTAAGACGCGTCTTAATTACTATCATTATAGGCTCGTTGCATAATGTACTATTTTTCGTGTTATAAAGTTGTGTTTAATTGTAATATGTATGAAAAATTTCTATCATTATTTAGACGCCTAATAAGTAATATAGGGTTCTTTTTTTCACGAAAAAATCTCTTTCCAATTTATACGAAATTATTGCGACTATCTTACAACGAATTAGCGATGAGACGCAAAATATAATGTTCTTATCACAATTTCTTTTTTTCGAAATTAATACGAAATTCTGTGGTCTCTAGCCATTGATGTAAGTTACTTGTCGCAGTTGATAAAGCGTCACGAAATAACCAATTAAAAAAAGTTACTCGTCAACTACAACACAAAGCAATTAAACAGCAAACAACCAAGGAACAGTAGTTCAACGGGGCACGACCCAGACCGCCTTCTATAGCACACAGTAGAGTAGAGGGACTCTAGAACACAGTTATCCTGAAACCACTTGCCTCTCTTTCATCGGGCACTAAGTTTAGCTCCCTGGTAATGACAGATAACTTTCACATAAAATGTAATCTTATCATAAATAACTTTACACATAGGTTTAAATGAAATTTCTACTTGTAATACAATATTGAGCTGAAGAACACCGCCTTCAAAGTTACAATCTTTGAGTATCTGTATTTCTACAAAATAGAGATGTGCGGAACCGTCTGTTTTCAGAGCTCCAATTCGCAGATGAAGTACAGTTTCGAAGAACATGTTATATCGTTCAAACCGCCATTTCGATGCATGGATCCACAGTCCTCATTGCCGCCCGCATTGTCTGGCTGACGATCACTTGACCAACGAATGAATCCAGTACTTCCCAGAGGTTTTCCTGTTGGGAACGAATGTTTTAGAACATTAATTGGAGAATAATAACAATAATAATAATAATAATAATAATAATAATAATAATAACACAACGAATGAATCCAGTACTTCCCAGGGGTTTTCCTGTTGGGAACGAATGTTTTAGAACATTAATTGGAGAATAATAACAATAATAATAATAATAATAATAATAATAATAATAACACAACGAATGAATCCAGTACTTCCCAGGGGTTTTCCTGTTGGGAACGAATGTTTTAGAACATTAATTGGAGAATAATAACAATAATAATAATAATAATAATAATAATAATAATAATAATAATAATAATAACACAAAGAATAAATCAAGTACTTCCCAGGGGTTTTCCTGTTGGGAACGAATGTTTTAGAACATTAATTGGAGTATAATAATAATAATAATAATAATAATAATAATAATAATCACCATCATCATCAGCAGCACCAGCAGCATCATCATCTACAGTGGCTAACCTTCTCGATGTTAGCAGGAAATCCCGATTCACATTTGCTTCCCTTTCATTACGCAAATATGTAATTGAACCTCTTAATATTTTTGAGGGAATGTGTTCAATGATTTTTAATGTAATCTTGTAATACAACCCGCGTTTTACCCCGTGGATATTTCGCGATTGGGATTTCCCGGTCTCTGATCGGGTCACAAACCCTGATAGAACTAATATTTAACTTAAAATTGTTTAGTCGACACGTTAAAAGTGTTAAAATTTATTAGAAAAGCTTATGTACCTTGGACAGACGGCCCGTTTCGACGGCGGTGCTGCGTCAACTTCAGTGTCCTACGAACTACTGTTGATCTTGCATTCTGCCATTTGTATTCGTCAGTTGTAGGGGTGGAGTTGTGTTGTTCTTATGGTGGGGGTGGTTGTTTGTGTGTTATGTAATCATGATATTGAACAATGTGTGGGTATGGAACTGGAATTGTGTATTAAGTATATGTTGTGGGTATGTTATTGTATGTTTATACAGAGTACTCTAAAATTCCCCTTACAAACTTCTAGGACTTGTTAAGGGGACTGAGTAGATAATATTTTTAATTGGAACCCATGTCCGGAAACGTACCGTTTCCGTGCTATAGCCGTTCGAACAAAGATGGATAGGCCGAGGTGGTCCAATTGCATGGCCTCCACGATCACCGGATTTGACTCCACTGGACTTTTTCCTCTGGGGTCGTATGAAGAGTTTGGTTTATGAGACTCCTGTAGAGACAGCAGAAGATCTGGTGGCACGAGTTGTGGTCGCCGCAGGAGAGATTGCAGATACACCAGGTGTGATAGAGCGCGTTTACCAAAACATCATTCGTAGGTACAATGCGTGCAACGAAGTTGGTGGTCGCCACATCGAACCGCATTTGTAGTGGATTTGAATGTTAACTATCATTTGAAAAGGACAAAAACAGTTTAAGTTGAACTGTAAACAAAATTGTTTGTGACAAATGATTCAGTTTCCATTTTGTTTCTTTGGTTATTAATTAGTTGAATTGTAAAACAAGTGATGTACTGGGTCACGCCTCATGATAAAATAAATTACTTGTAAAAGTGGTCGAGTTAAAAACATGTTTTCAAACAGCTGTAACACGGAAACGGTACGTTTCTGGACACGTGTTCCAATTCAAAATATTATCTACTCAGTCCCCTTAACAAGTCCTAGAAGTTTGTAAGGGGAATTTTAGAGCACTCTGTATATTTCGTATTGTTATAAGATGTTTAACTGTAAACTTTTTGGTGTTATGTGTAGAATTTCCATATCTGTTTCTATATTATTGTAGTGATGATTATTGTTGATAATGTGTTCTGCATAATTTAATGTGATGTAGGGTTTGGTTATAGCTTTAATATGTTCATTATATCTTGTGTGAAAGGATCTTCCTGTCTGTCCTATGTAAAAATGTGGGCAACTATTGCATTTTAGTTTGTAAACGCCCGTTGAATTATATTTATTTGAATGTTTAATGTTATTATTTAGATATTTCTGTGTTGTGTTATTTGTTTTCTATGCTATCTTGTATTTTAGTTTTCTGAATGAAGTTGCAATTTTGTGGGTATTGGTATTGTGATATGTTAATGTTATGTATTTATTCTCACGTGGTGTTTGTGTTGGTTTGTTCTGTTTTTGTTTTGCCTTCTTTATTAGTGTGTCTATCATGTTAGGGTTGTATCCATTGTCTTGTGCTATATATTTTATTGTGTTTAATTCTTCAGTGTAGTTGTCGTTGTTCATTGGTATGTTAATTAATCTGTGTGTCATTGTACGGAAAGCTGCATGTTTATGTTGTATGGGATGGTTTGATGAATTATTGTGTATGTGTGTTGTGGTTGTAGTGGGTTTCCTGTATATTTTGAATTCGTGTCTGTTATTTGTTTTGGTTATGGTGATGTCTAAGAAGTTTATAGCTTGGTTATGTTCTGTTTCTATCGTATACTTTAATTTGGGATGTATTTTGTTGAGTTGTTGATGTAGGTTTTCTATTTGTCTCTTGTTTCCATTATATAGGACTATTATGTCATCTACATATCGATGCCAGTACATTATTTTCTCTGCGTGTTTGTTGTCAGTGTTTAGTATGTGTGTTTGTTCTATATTATGAATGAAGATTTCAGCTAATATGCTTGATATAGGTGAACCCATTGGTAATCCTTCAGTTTGTGTATAATATTTATTGTTATATGTGAAATAATTTTGTTTTGTAATAATATCTGTAATGTGTATAATTTCGTCAATGTGAGTATGTGGTATGTTATTTTTGATAAGAATTTGCGAAGTATTTCAAGTGTTTCTGTTACCGGTAAGTTTATATATAGATTTTCGATGTCAAATGATGCTAATATTGTGTTGTGTGGAATATGTTTGTGTTTTATTTTGATAACTAGATCTATGGTGTTGATTATTGTTGTTGGTTTTTCAATTTTAATATTTAACTCTTGCGGTGAATTTCGGTGAAATTCGGAGGATCTAATTAGTCAAATCCACTCGCCACACCTCGACGTGGAGTCTTCTGGGAAAGCGGAAAGCAACGGAAAGTTACCACATTTACCTTTCCCAAGAAAAACTGCAAACATGAAATGATGAGTCTTTCCAAGGTAAAAGATTCCGGATATAAGTATCGATGTTTATTTTCTAAGATTGAAGAACATTTGAAAGAAGAGCAATTTGGCTTCAGGAAGGGAAAAGGTACGAGAGATGCTATTTGGACTGCTACGAATAATCGGCGAAAGATACCTAAAGAAGAATAAAGAAGTGTATATTGTATTTGTTAATATACAAAAGGCGTTTGCCAGAGTAGGCAATTGGTCTGGGATATTAAATTCGAAGGAAGTAAATTCAAATCTGATTGAGGACTATTGATCTTAACCGATGGATAAAAATTCTGAGCATGCCTTTCTTCCGAAGGAAAGTAAATCCGGAGATTCGTTTCGTATAATTACGGCTCGTGAAAGAACTATGTTCCTGACTAAAAGCGGTTCAGAGAATATTTCTGCTCAGTTCTTTCTCGCCTTACTGTGACCCTTCTTTACGAAGATTATTGAATGGGACCAAATATGATTCGCGAGACTTCTGATGAATAAGTTACGAAACAATGTAAGAAATCTGAGCTAGAGAACAAAAGACAATCGGTGTAATCGTATTACGAGACTAAGTAAGATAGCGGACCTGCCCAAAAATAAAAATGCCAAAGTTCGAATTCTACAGAAGAGTATAATCCAAACATGTTCTTACCAAATATCGTGATGTATTCTCCTTCAACAAATCTATCATGAAAGCCGATGGATATGTAATTGTTGTTTGATGTTCCTATCGTTTCATTCACTGTACTGAATAGCTTTTGAAGAATTCCAGATTCTTCCTCCGAATTTATTATAACTAGATGGGCTCCCTCCTCTTCACAGATTTTTCTTGCTTCATCCCAAGTCTTCGGTGTTTTATGAAATTTGTAATATCCCAGATCACGAGTCAACTCGTAACCTGGAGGAATACTGGGAGCAGTAGTGGAAGGAGGTGCTGAAACAAATAAGAGTTCATTAATGAAAAATTTTCGTTAACGGACAAAAGTAATAGTAACAATTTGTGCTTAAGCAGTAAGATTCACTCTATAATCGTTTCGCTGTAAGAAAAATCCTAATATAAACAATAGCACGTGACTGAAGTGAGGCTTCATTGGCCACTGTTTGGCGCCATAGATTCCCAGTACATGTTCCCGCCTACTGTTGTACATTCTGTTTCAAGTTAAACATTTCCCGTTACTCGTCAACCTCACTACAATGCATTCGTTTGCTTAGGAAACATTTACTTTATAATTACTATAATTAAAACTCACTTAATTTATTATATACATTTTAGACTATTTGTTTTCCTCCCTTTTGAGAGGGTTTCTACTTTTATGATTAATAACCACACACACCGAGGATGCAGAAGCCATACTTCAGTACCACGTGCTTACGTGAACAACTACAAGCTCAAGTGACGCCAGCTTGTTACAAGAACAGACTACCTCGGTATACTGTTGGTATTCATCCGCGTTCATAGTACATAACAAAATATAAAAGTAGTTTTTCTTTTACATAGCGTTTTACATATGAGTAAAGTTAAACGTTTAATCGTATTTAACAACTAGAATTAAATTTTTTATTTTCAAATAATACAAGATTGTGGTTTCCAAATACGAACTATATTTTCCTGCGTCATGTGAGTGTTTCGACTGGGAGCCAATCACGGGTATGACAGCAACGTGCTTATGTTTACATTAGGATTTTTCTTACAGCGAAAACAGTATAGATATACTACAGCAAAATGGTTGCCGACATGAGTAGAAATTTTCATAAGAATTCCCTACATAGAGTAAACATGCACACGAAGTTCACTAACAGACATATATCACGATCTGACGAGAAACAGCTGGCCCATAATTTTGCCTGGAGACTTCTTAGTAAATGAAACGATTTTTACATGCCGTAAATCTACGACATAAAACCTCTCGTTCTTACTTCCTTTCTTAGGAGAGTTTGGCTAAGATTTCTTCTTCTTCTTCTTCTTCTTCTTATTCTTCTTCATCATCATCATCATCATCGTCATCGACCTCTTTTGGCCTCAATTCTATTTTCTTAACGGTCTTCCCAAGTTTATCTTTCCAATTTGGGAATTCTTGTTTCTTGCATTCTGGCGAAACGTTTTTTTAATTCTGCTTGTATTCGTCTGTTTTTTTTCATTTCTTGACAATATAGGCCTATTTAATGCGTAACTAATCTGATCATTATGGATTCTGACTAATTTGGTACAGCCTTAAGTGATCTTAGAATATTAATTTCTAAGGCCTAACGTGTCTAATATCTTTATTCCTCATTGCACAAGATTCGAAAGCACATAATAGAGTGGGACCTACTATAATTTTGTAAAAGTACAATTTTTTTCACTCCTTAAAAAACTCCATCGTTCTATGTTGAGTATGAATCTGTGACATTCTGGTCTACTATCTGGCATAGAGAGGAACTACCATAATTTTATAAACGTAAAACTTTTTTACCCTTAAAATTACATCGTTCTACGTTGAGTCTGAACCCTTGATATTCTGGTCTACAATCAGGCACAGAGTGGAACCTACCATAAGTTTGCGAACGTACAACAATAAGTACTTATTTCACCTGTGATTGTAGTAATGATCTGGACAGACTTGACGCCTCCACAAGTGGTTGTGGTCTGCTGCAGATCCACTTGCCACAGATCTCTCTCATGTTGGTTGGAGGCCGACTGTTCATTTTCCCCGTGTTCCAGTCTCACCTAAAGACAAAAAGCTTCAATGAACACAATGAAGTTACATTTGCTTTACGCTTTTTCTTTTAAACATTTGTAATTGCTATGTATGTTTTTATTATTTTTAATCTAATTTATTGGTATGGCAATATTTCTCTACATATTTTCATATTATATGTTGTTTCCATAATGTCTTATATGGGATAATGTCACTAACACAATCGAAACTAAAATAAAATACTAGTATGTTGTGATATTATTACCCCTTATTTCACCATATCAATATCATATTATTTTAAAAAAAGATGTTGAAAATAAATTTAAAGCTTAAAAGAATTTATTTGGAATAGAAAGTAGCTCTTTTTCATATTTGCAAAGTATATAAATAGAAAGGTAAAACAGTTGAAGATCCAGGCATCTCAGCCCTTTACTCGCTGCCTGGCAACAGTGTTAGACGCACTTGTTCCTTGTGCCCGTCGCATTCGTGTTTTAAGCCAAAATGACGAACATGTTGCACATCGGCATTATCTCGTCAAAACACTATCTCGCTGTTACTAATTAGTCGATGCTTGAAAACTACGTAGTTCTATGGTTCACTCTGTATGTGTGTGTATTTTGTGTGTGTTATATATAAACAATCACAGAAGATACAGGTATGCCAACGCAAAATGGAAAGAAAGATATTAGAGATTAAACTACAGGACAAAGTAAGAAATGAAGAACTGAGATTAAAAAGCGGTATCGAAATGGCCTGCAAGACGGCGAGAAGACTAAAATGGAAATGGGGAGCACATGTAGCCAGACTACCCGCCGACAGATGGGCATACACCACTGCAGTCTGGGACCCAAGGAGGGGAAGAAGAGAAAGGAGATGGGCACAGGACTTCGTTGACGTGATAGGACCCCAGTGGACGCGTATTGCGAGAGAAAGAGAAAAGTGGAAAGACATAATTTTAGATTTAGAATAAGTAACAGTAGAACACAAAACAGTGAAGTGAAGTGAAGTGAAGTGAAGTGAAGTGAAGTGAAGTGAAGTGAAGTGAAGTGAGGAGAATGAAGTGCTTCAACTTTGAGTAAGGCCCACAGGGACTAGCTCACCCCGTGAGCAAAAGTAGAGCTGCCCTACCGATGGTAGGAGGCCCTTGCCTGCTAAGGATGTAATGGACTTTTCTAATTCTAATTCTAACAGTAAGAAATGTCACTAATTTCAGCAAGTTTTTTTTAGATATTTCAAACAAAAAAAGTTGAATACAATTTTACTCGTTTTTGCTTCCTTTTCGAGATAAAAATTATTTGAAACATTTCATAGCGTGTTTTGGAAAAGCCATTCATTTAATTTTCAATATGCTCAGTATATTTAAGAGAGCAGTCTATTATGATAATACATTATTCAAAGAAATAACTTTGTCCTTTAAATATGCAGAAATTTGATACGTACAAATATAACATTTTAAAATTTCTTTCCAGAACGAAAATTTACACCTCCACTACTACTACAAAGCCATACAGAGAACAGAAATCCCGATTCTATACT
Organism: Periplaneta americana; assembly: GCF_040183065.1. Classification (NCBI taxonomy): domain Eukaryota; kingdom Metazoa; phylum Arthropoda; class Insecta; order Blattodea; family Blattidae; genus Periplaneta; species Periplaneta americana. The sequence goes on along the minus strand of NC_091127.1, from coordinate 155,703,019 downwards.
GCTGGAAACTCGACGACTATGGTAGATCTGTGAGGTACGGTAGACCATCAGCAGGGTTATGATATTCTATCTTTAATTCTGCAGTGCTTGGGAAAAGTGACATAAGTCAGTTTCTGCAAATCTTTTTTGATAATTTACTGACAACTTACTGAACATCTGCTCGCTTGGAAAAAAATGCATAAGTATTTCTTCCATTCCAATAATTCGTACAGAAAAAAATAAAATCGACATAAACCAGTGTAAGTTGTCAATAAATTATCTGTAGTAATGTCACGAGAGGTCTGAGATCTCCCGATAAATCCACGGGCGATAAAAATTTAAATAATATATCCCTAAAATTCGATCACAAAATGTTAATAATTGTATATTAACGAATACTTAACCTATTCAGACATTGTGAAGTTGAAATACTCGTAGATGAATATCGATTATTGCAATAAAGAAATTCGATGTTATTATTAAGTAATGCCAATTGCGAAAAGCGAAATACAGGTTTAACAATGTTAATTACATGTACTGCACTTTTCTCTTATTATTATAACAAATACATTTTCATTATCTGCTGAAATCACAATTTAATTTAACAGTAACAGTGAGGACAGCTATATACCAATGCTTATGTATTCACAGCGAGACATGCTGCTACACAGTGAAGTCATCTCTGTATAGACAGGCCTAATTAAAACACGAATTTTATTACGCCATACGAAAGGCAGTTTGATCAAAGACATTATTAGTATGCAAGGTCTTTGAGTTTGACATGCGGTGATGTTACATAATTTTGAACGTCTATTAATTGTTTAATTTCAATACAAATGTTATAGGCTACAATTTTATAGGTTACGTTAGGCCTACCTGTGGAAGCAGGACCAATGTCAGCTGTGCCTTATTTCGACCGTTACTTACAATGAGTGCTACACGAAAGCATTTTTTATAGCTCGACAAACGCATTGGGCTTCACTGCGTAAATATATTAATTAATATTAAATACCAATCTTGCATTCATTGCTTTAAAGTTGAAAGAAAAGTTTAACCGTGTAGTTGCATCTTAATGTATTCATGATCATCAATTTACGGGGAAACAGTTGGCGACAACGACTAAACAAAAGAAGGACCTTGCGATAAACTGATAGCGATAAATCTAGCTGCAGAAATTATCGCAAAGTCTGACTGTGTTTGGTTGGAATTCAACATTTCATTACACTTCATTGGTCGAAAATGGAATGACGTCATATAAACGAAATAGTCAAAAAAGGTTTGTGGAAACTGAATTATGTCACTTTTTCCGAGCACTGCAGAATTATTGGTTGGAGAGGAATGCGTGCTGCGCAGGATGGTGGCTCCAATTTAGCGAAGAAGCAAAGCCTATACACAACTCATTTTATAAAACTAGTGGTACACAAACAATCGTAGTTGGGTCACAGTGCTTGTGGGAAATAACTTATCAGTTATCAGCCAGTATTGCCAATGCCACTGCAACGCCCAGTCCTGGCTAGGATTTTATAGACTGAAGAAAGAGATGTAACTCACGGCTTTCTGTCAATTTGTTTCCTTATTTTCGTGAACTCAATATTTCTCGTTCAGTGCTCCAGATTTGACGCGTGTTTAAAACCCAGACTCACCTGGGCCGCCCAATAGCCAGTCTTATTTCTATTGCTCGTAATTGAAAACTTGAAGTCACTTGGGTCAGCTATAGGACACTCCTCAGGGGCTGAACGCACGATCCTTTGTAGTAAGGGAATTGGCGGGTCACACAGGGATAAGGTGCCCATCAGTAGTACTGACAGAGGCAGTAATGCTTTTCCGTTCACCATGATTGCTGAAAGATGGGAATTTACATTAATTACAGATCATATAACAAAAAAATGTCCAAAGATAGTAAATAATCAGTGATATTACCAACAGTAATCTCACTAGAGGTTTTGATTTATCTAGAGAAAATCAAATCTCAAGTGGAATTTAACTGACTTTTACACGATTAGAAGAAAGTATATAAAGATTATAAGATATAAAGTACTTTAATACAATTAGTACATTATGCAACGAGCCTATAATGGCAGTAATTAAGACGCAAGTATGTTTGTTTATGAAACGAGCGCAAGTATTGAAAATTAGGTCTTTTTATGGTTATGTGCGAACTGACCTGAATTGTGAGATGTGCACAGAAGCGAAAGTATTGATTTTTTCCGAGGCCGAATGTCATTGACCTTGGCACAGAATAACAATGAACATTACTCTGATATAACCTGGAAATTGATTTAGAATTGAAAAACGAGATGACAAATTGAATTTATTTGAATATTATTTACAATTAACGCTAAGAACATAACCTTCTGCGACAGTATTGGATTTCCAGCCTCCGTGACTTTTCGCTAATTGTCTGTCGATTGCATATCCGAGAATAATTGATATAACGGTACAAAGCTGACTTGCCATTGGCTGAAGACCTGTACTTTAATGAGTAGGTGTACTTTAATGACATGCGTTAAAGGACTGCTACCAGGTGTATAATTACTACATTTCGGCATGGTCGAGCATAAAAAATATTAACGTACTGAAATTCTATTTCACTAATGCTAGCTTCACCAAAATGTTTGAACGGAGCAGCCATTTTCAGTTGACTGTCTATGTTGTAAATAAATGACGATCGCAAAGCATGTTTTATAGTACAGTAAAGAATCTGAAGTTTGAAATGTTGGCAAACAAAGAAACAAACGGTAGTGAGGTGATAAAAACAGAAGAAAGTATATAAAGATTAGAAGAAATAAAGTATTCTAATTCAATAAAATAGATATTAATTGACTTACTAAAATTCTATTTCACTAATGTTATCTTCATCAAAATGTTTGGACGGAGCCGCCATTTTCAGTCGACTCTCTATGTACGAAACAAATTACGATCGCAAAGTATGTTTTATAGCACCGTAAAGAATTTGCAGTTTGAAATGTTAGCAAACAAAGAAACAAATGCTAGGGTAGTGATAAAAAGAAACAAATGCTAGGGAAGCGATAAAATTAAACAAATACTAGGGAATAGATAAAATTGTGCGATAACCAGACATAATAGGTTGAAAGACGTCCTTTCGTACCGTTTTATTGGTCAAAAGTAGTATGATAGTCTTCCTAAAATAAATATAAATGACACAGAGGGTACAGGATGTTCGTCACTTCAGAATTATGCTTTTGAGTATTCCACCTGTGTTCTTACCTATCTGGCCTGATGATGGGACTTGTAAGTAGTTACAAAACGTTGAAAATATCAAGTTCCAGGACACGGTGGAATACCCAAAAGCCTAATTCTGATCACGGTCACCGTGAAAGCCTAAAAGCTCGTATGTTAGCAACTTATGTAAAACTTCTCAGGCAAATGATTCAATTTTTAGTTACAGTTTTCCTTTGCCAGTAAAGTAACCTCTCTCATCCCTGATTTTTTAGCTTGAAGTTGAAGGTACATTCAATCTTTCAAAAGTAGTGATTGTTAATGGTAAATGGATGGCTAAATTCCAAACTAAACCTAATTTTGAAAAATTCATCATTTCTTCCTCCTGCATTTAGAATAACAGCATGTAATTAGCTTAGATTCTTTGTTAGTACACAGATTTCATCGCCATTACAATAAAATATACTCAAATTCACACTAGAAAGATAATGTTGGTACTACAACGAAACGAGTGAAGGTATTTTAATGTTGCCATGGCTACAGCAGCTTTCTGCCCTAGGCTATAGCAAGTTTGCAAATTTCATTGTTGATTTTGACACACTGAATGCTCCAATGAAATACAATTGTTTTTAGTGTTTTATTTCTCAAATTTGGTGAACTATTTTTCTTCTGTTTTAAGGCAGTGGTTCCTAAAGAGGGGGTCGCGGCCCTATGGAAGGGGGTAATCTAAAGAGCTGAGGAGGACAGCGATATGATTTATAAAATATATTTGAAAACGCCTTAACATAAATTTATGTTGCATTTGGAACACAAACATCAATAACTGTGAACATAAAAATGAAAATAGTGGTTATGCAGTAAAATATAATTAGTGTGATGAATGGGCATTTTTAAGTAGATTCTGTAGTCTGAACTTTATACTCACAAATCGTTATCATTTAAATTCCTTGTTTTTATTTTGATGTTAATCGTACACCAGAAACTTATTATGCATAAATACGAATTTGCAAATACTATAAAAATTTAAGAGCTTATTTTGCAAGCTCGAGGTTTTCTTGCATTCTTTTGATCCAAAACTGGTCTACTTCTTTTGGAATTATCTGTTTAAAACCGGTTCAGTATCCATCTGTGACTGTCGTAATTGTTTTGAGTTTCTCGCAGAAAATACTAAAAAAAAAACTATTGTTTAAAATTGTGAAAATTTAATTGCATATCCAAAAAACAAACTATCCGTCGTGTCATACGGTATGTAACTGAATTTTCCACGATTTTTTAATACACTGGAATGAATCAAATTTCTTTTTATCCAGTGACGACAAGTGTCAATATAAATTCGTCGATTTTATCTCGGGCTGTTATAATGTTAACATCTTGGCCTTGGAAATTATTATTCAAAATGTTTAAATGTTCAAAAAATATATCAGCAAGGAAGGCTAATCTAAGGAACCAAAGAGAATTTTATTGGAAATTAGGTTTGCTTATTCCGATTTCTCGTCTTGGAAGTGCCGGTACATTAGAAGTTGGTGGTATCCACAGGTTTCGAGTTTTTTTTTTTTTAGGAATTTATATTTTTCGAATGGGATTAAATACTGGTACAGTAGTAGAGGTCGCAAACAAATGTCTCACACAAAAGTGGGTCGCGTCTTCAAAACGTTTTGGAACCACTGTTTTAAATAATTATTGTGCAAGCTTGAGAGAATATTTTGCACTGGTTTCAACTACACTGCAAAGAACTGAAATTGTTTTATTTTATTTATAAACAAAATCATTAATAGAGACAACACATAAATATCATAGTCACTTTAATTATCGATCAGCAGCAACGTTAATACTGAGTGTAGCGAAGAAATTCAATGAAAAAGGGACCACTCTAACCTGAACAAAAGAAATTGAGGAAGATCCATGACGACGGAGACACAAGAAGACTGATAAAGCAGTACGGAAATCAATCAAAGCAAAAAAAAAAAAAAAATTCCGAAGACGTGCGACGTGTACAAGAACTGAGGAGACTGCGTCCAACATCCTTCATTTGTATTTAATAAGAAAACAGAAATGAATATTCTGTCTCAATAACATTTAGTAATAATTTACATGATGTCTTTATATTAGCCTATATTCATTGCTATAAAAGTTATTCTGAAGATATTTGCAGGGGGAGAAAATGATGGAATGTGTAAAACCTTAGCGTTGTATTCATCGTAATATACATACTTACTTATTTACTTACTTACTTACTGGCTTTTAAGGAACCCGGAGGTTCATTGCCGCCCTCACATAAGCCCGCCATTGGTCCCTATCCTGAGCAAAATTAATCCATTATCATCATATCCCACCTCCCTCAAATCCATTTTAATATTATCTTCTCATCTACGTCTCGGCCTCCCTAAACGTCTTTTTCCCTCCGGCCTCCCAACTAAC